>NW_028262443.1:0-45879 GCF_049901715.1 Pseudonaja textilis | reverse complement strand
AAGTGGAGAAAAAGACACTGGAAACATGGAGGCTGTTTGGAAAGATGGTTTATCCTTAGTTATATATGTGTAAGAAATGTATCCCATTGGCTATCAGATTCCCAGGGGTGGGGGTCTTAGCTAACTTTGTAGGCTTTGTCTGGACCACATGGCTTCACCTGAGTGCTGGTTGATGCAATCTTCCCAGGCCAGGTGGTGAGATGGGCAGAGGCCTTTGTTATGTAGAATACTCTGGCCTAGGCTTTAATGGCCCTCCCATTAACAAAGGTGGGAATGAGTTTCTGCTTCTGAGGTGAGTTTCTGCTTTTGAGTTTCTACTTCTCTTTCAGGGGAAATATTCTGTCTTTTTAATATTTCCTTGGATATTTCATATTTCTAGGAGAGGGATGGGTGCTAATTTCCTACAATACAATAGCACCATCCAAAATTCCTTTTTGAGGAATTCCACCAGAAAAGGGCAGTTAGCCATTTTCCACTTTCCTTTTCTCTCTACCTATAATTTTAATCCTGAGAAAAGTTTGAATACAAAGAATTAGGCCAGAATTCAGTCAATTTCTCATCTACACTTTTGAATGTGAGATCACAAGTGAAATTCAATCCTTCTCTAAACTCTTCAACTTTTGTCTCATGTGGATTTCTTTGTGTGAGCTAAGGGATGATTTATGCTTGAAGTAAAGATCACAGACTGGACATTTGAAAGGTTTCCCCATAGTGTGAGTATTCTGATGTGTTAACAGGTAGGAATTCCGACTGAAACTTTTACCACAATCAGGACATTCAAAGGGTTTCTCTCCTGTATGACTCCTCTGGTGTATCACCAGGTAGGAATTCTGACTGAAACATTTCCCACATATAGGACATTCAAAGGGTTTCTCTCCTGTGTGTGTCCTCTGGTGTCTCATGCGGTGAGAGTTCTCACTAAAACCTTTTCCACAGTCAGGACATTCAAAGGGTTTCTCTCCTGTGTGAATTCTCTGGTGACTCACAAGGTTGGCATTCTGACTGAAACTTTTCCCACATATAGGACATTCGAAGGGTTTTTCTCCTGTATGAGTCCTCTGGTGTTTCATGAGGTGGGTATTTGTAATGAAACATTTCCCACAGTCAGGACATTCAAAGGGTTTCTCTCCTGTGTGAGTCCTCTGGTGTATTATCAGGTAGGAATTCTGACTGAAACTTTTCCCACAATCAGGACATTTAAAGGGTTTCTCTCCTGTGTGAGTCCTCTGGTGTTTCACCAGGCTGGAATTATCACTAAAACCTTTTCCACAGTCAGGACATTCAAAGGGTTTCTCTCCTGTGTGAGTTCTCTGGTGTATTACCAGGCTGGAATTCTCACAGAAACTTTTCCCACAGTCAGGACATTCAAAGGGTTTCTCTCCTGTGTGAGTCCTCTGGTGTCTCATGAGGCTGGAATTTGTAATGAAACATTTCCCACAATCAGGACATTCAAAGGGTTTCTCTCCTGTGTGAGTCCTCTGGTGTTTCACCAGGCTGGAATTATCAATAAAACTTTTCCCACAGATAGGACATTCAAAGGGTTTCTCTCCTGTGTGAGTCCTCTGGTGTCTCATGAGGCTGGAATTTGTAATGAAACTTTTCCCACAGTCAGGACATTCAAAGGGTTTCTCTCCTGTGTGAGTCCTCTGGTGTCTCATGAGGCTGGAATTTGTAATGAAACATTTCCCACAATCAGGACATTCAAAGGATTTCTCTCCTGTATGAATCCTCTGGTGTTTCACCAGGCTGGAATTCTCAATGAAACTTTTCCCACAGATAGGACATTCAAAGGGTTTCTCTCCGGTATGAGTCCTCTGGTGTATTACCAGGTAGGAATTCTGACTGAATTTTTTTCCACAGATAGCACATTCAATGGGTTTCTCTCCTGTGTGAATTCTCTGGTGTCTCATGAGGTCAGAATTCTGACTGAAGCTTTTTCTACAGTCAGGACATTCAAAGGGTTTCTCTCCTGTGTGAGTACTCTGGTGTCTCATGAGGTGGGAATTCTGACCAAAACCTTTTCCACAGAGAGGACATTCAAACATTTTGTCTCCTCTGTGAGTCCTCTGGTGTATTACCAGGTAGGAATTCCGACTGAAACTTTTCCCACAGATAAGACATTCAAAGTGTTTCTCTCCTGTGTGCGTTCTCTGGTGACTCACAAGGTTGGCATTCTGACTGAAACTTTTCCCACAGATAGGACATTCAAAGGGTTTCTCTCCTGTGTGAGTCCTCTGGTGTATAATAAAGCGGGAATTTGTAATAAAACCTTTCCCACAATCTCGACATTTATAGGTTTTCTCCATGGAGTTAATCCTCTGATGTATTACCAGGCTGGAATTTTTACTGGAACTTCTCCCACGGTCAGGATATTTAAAGTGTTTTTCTCCTTTGAGAGTCCTCTGGTATATCACCGAATTGGAATTACAACAGAAAGCTTTCCCACAATCAGGACATTCAAAGAATTTTTCTTCCATGGGAGTCCTTAACACAATCTGCACAGTGATATATTTTCTCCCTTCTGTGAGTCCACTGAGGTATCACCATGTTGCCATGCTCACTAAAGCATTTACTACATTGGAAGCACATTTATGGCTTTCCTCTTGTGTGGTTGCTTCCATGAACCACAAAGGAGGTGTTTTGACCAGTTTTTGCTATATTGAGATAATTTGTATGGCTTTTTTCCTGTCTGGCTTCTCTTCTGCATAATTAGCTGTGATTTGCAATCTGCTTTTCCCACAATAGGCAAATCTATGGAGCTTTTCCACAGCTGATATTCTTGAGGTCAAAAATATGGACAATGCTTTTCTTCCTCACAGGTTGTGGCCTGCATTCCTGTCTATTCTACGTGGCTTTACTATTGACGGTTTCCGCCCCACTGACTTCCAGATATTTCCCTCTTTTGCTGAATGAAAAGTAATTTCCCTTGACATCATGTAATGTATCCTTGAGTTCTGCATAATCTACTTTTTCCCACTTGAAATCTTTTTTGATTTTCTCTCTTTTGTTATTTGAGGAGGATGAGAATTGTTGTTTTTTTCTTTGAAGGAAATGGAAAATATTTTGATTTATAGCTCGGTTTTCTTCCCTTTTCAGTGTTGCTTTTTATTTAAAATTGTCCCAGGTGCTCTTATTGTCATCCTCTTTGTCTGTAAGATTCAAAGAAAAATGTAACCTTAATTGTTTATAAAATGGTTAGAGATGATGTAAAAAAAAGAAAAAAGTATATATTACAATGAAAAAGCAAACATGCCCCAATGCTACCATGTTTTCCTGAAAATAAGCCCCACCCCCCAAAATAAGCCCGAGCCTGATTTTTGGAGTGGGCCTAATATAAGCCCTACCCCAAAAATAAGCCTGGGGGTACGGATGTTGCCAGCATGAGAGGTGGCGAGCACATGGGGTGGGGTTGAGGAGCTGGTTTCACCTTAGCTGTAGCTTAAACCTGTCTGTCTCCTTTGAGGGCAGTGCATATCAACTCACTAATGTCGTGCATGGAGAGTATGAGATGCCCCTTGTTTCCTGGTGCCTGTTTCTTATCACTAGTGTTGAAGCATATGTGTGGAATGGTGAGGAGGTGAGAGAGGAAGGGCGAGAGCAAGGCGTGGAGCTATGCATTAACCAGACGGGAGGTGGGAAAGTTTTCCTGGGTGCCATACGCAGCTCTGTCCTCGCTGGGTTCCACAGCTGAGGGACGACGGAACAACCCACACGCAGTTGGCAGCATGACTTTTTGCCTGTCTTTTTCTGGGTGCGGCACTTCCCCTTGTTGGGCTGCTTCCTAAAGCCAGCAGCTCCGCAGCCAGCCGCTTTGCTTTTTCCCTCTTTTTCCTTATGGGATACTCACAAGAGGCTTGAGTGGTGGCACCAGCAGTAGGCAAAGGCAGAAACATGGGGGAGGCACAGGCGATTCCCAACGTGCTGCCTACTTCATCACACCATCTCTCGGCTTGTCTGTGACTGTGCCGAACAAGCACCAGCATAAGGTGTCTGAATCGCGTGCCTATCTCATGCCTCTATCTACTACTGTTGCTGCCACGCAAGCCTTCCGTGAGCCTCCCATGAGCCAGGCAGCTGTACAGCATTTCCAGATCACCTGTTTTCCCCTCCCCCACCTCTCACTCCACACTCAGAATTAAAGATATTTGCACTGTGTCAAGAAGGCCGAGACATGCTGAGAGCTTGGCACATTGCAGCCATGGGAAAGCAGACAGTGCGATGGAGAGGGTGGGGCCAGTGGTAGTGCTTAAAAAAAAAGACCTCCCCCAAAATAAGCCCGAGTGTTTATTTTCAAGCCCTCCCCCAAAAAATATAAGAATGGGTCTTATTTTCGGGAAACATGGTAGAATCGTCTCTTCTTTATGATTCATTTGACACATGGAAGACTACAGAGATCTATGTTCAAATAACCATTCAATCAAATTCAGTTGTTTAGTTGGGTCAATCACAACTTCTTAGCAATGCAAAGGAGTATCAACAATTATACATTGAAGTGCTGGGGACAGATTGCAGACATATCCCTACGGAGAGAAATACAGATATATCAAACTACATATGTATTCATGTGAAAATCTATCTCTTTCAAAGTTGACAATATGTCCCAAAATGGTTACTTAAACCTTCTGAGCTAAATTTAGAGATGTGGGAGCTTTAACTGATACAATGGTTGCCGAAAGCCTCTGCAAGATTTGAAGCACCACTTTTAGAATAGAATACTTTATTGGCGAAGTGTGATTGGACACACAAGGAATTTGTCTTGGTGTAAATACTCTCAGTATACGTAAAGAAAAGGTACATTCGTTAAGAATCAAGAATCATAACGTAAAACACTCAATGATAGTCATAGGAAATCCTCAGCAGCAAATAAGAACAGATAAGACTGTCCACAAGTACTCTGGTGACATCCCCACTCAACTAGTCCTCACTTAACCTACTGCAATTAGAACTGCTATCTGTGTTACTAAGCAGCCGAATCATTAAACAATGATTCAGAAATCTAATGCGGTTCCAATCTTCAAAAACAGGGGGGATGTATTCACAAAACCACAGACCAACCAGACTGACATCAATGCCTGAGAAGATCCTGAAAAAGATAACCAAGCAACAGATCTACAAACGCCTAGAATCAAGCAAACGTATAATCAGAAGCCAACATGGGTTTGTTGAAAAAAGATCATGCCAAACAAATCTTATTTCATTCTTTGACAAAGGGACTAAATTAGTAGACCAGCAAAATCTGTGGACACAGATACTTGAATTTCAGTAAGGCATTTGATAAAGTAGACCACAATTTACTTCTTGGTAAATGAAGAAAATGTGGGATAGATTGCATCACCATTGGATGAATTTGTAACTGTCAATGGAATTACATCTATATAAAGGAAAGTAAGCAGTGGGGTACCCAAAGGCTCTATCTTAGGCCCAGTATTCTTCAGTATCTTCTTCAGTATCAGTATCAGTATCTTCATAAACAATTTCAATGACTGAATAGAAGGGGAATTCATCATATTTGGAGATGACACTAAGCTGGCAGGAATAGCCAACACCCCAAAAGACAAACTCAAGAGACAGAAGAATCTCGAAAGATTTGAATACTGGGCCCTAATCCAACAAAATGAAAATTTAATGGAGAAAAAAGTTCAGTTTTACACTCAGCCAAGAAAAACCAAATGGCAAGGTACAGAATAGGTACAACCTGACTCAATAGCAGTAACTGTGAGATGGATCTTGAAGTCCTAGAGGACTAACACCTAAATATGAACCAGCAATGTGATGCAGTGGCCAAAAAAGCTAATGCAATCCTAGGCTGCCTTAACAGAGGGCTAGAATCAAGATCACATGAAGTGTGAGTACCAATTTATAATGGTTTGGTAAGATCCCACTTGGAATACTGCAACCAGTTGCCACAATATTAAGAAGTAGAAAAATTGTCTTGAGTCTCTATAAAGAGAGCAGAGAAGAGCAACAAAGATGAATAGGGGGCTGGAGGCTAAACTGTATATAGAAGGGTTGCAAGAATTGGATATGTCTAGTCTAGTGAAAGAAAGAACTAGGGGTGACATGATAGCAGTCTTCCAATACTTGAGGGATCAAGAAGAAGGGAGTCAACTTATTTTGCAACGCAGCAGAAGGCAACATAAGAAGCAGTGGATGGAAACTAATCAAGGAGAGAAGCAGCCTAGAACTAGGGAGAAATTTCCTGACTCTGAGGACAATTAACCAGTGGGAGGATTTGCCTTCAGAGGTTCCCATGGGGGCTCCATCACTGGTGGCTTTTAAACACACCGGACAGACATTTGTCTGAAATATTACTGGGTCTCCTGCTTGAGCAGGGTGGAGGAACAGAAGACCTGCCAGGTTCCTTCCAACCCTGTCACAAACCTCCAGTGACGGAGCCCCCACAACCTCTGGAGGGGAGCCATTCCCAAAGGATCCACATTCACTTGAAAGAGGCTTTTGAGATCTTCTCCCCAGCAGAAAATTGCAGCCACCAGTTTCACAGCCTGCAGCCCCAGCGGGCTCCAATCTGGGGAGAGAAGGAACCTGCAACTGAAACGCTTCAGCCCAGTTGCTTCTCTGCTTCCAGGCCATGGAGGGAACCGAACAGCCCGACTTGTTGCCGGACTCCCCTCCCATCTGCTGCCTCCAACTCACCTGCCAGCTGCTGCTTCCATCCTGGGAAGACCAGAAAACACCAGGTCAACAACCACCTTCCTCCCATGAGTCATCCGGAAGAGGAAGTTCCTCTGCGCTTCTCCTCTCATACCATCCTTTCTAGCAATACGGTGCTCGATGGTTTTAACTCCTTTATTCTGTATTGTGCACTTTTCAGACACAGATGTTGTCTACCTGATCGCCATCTCCAGATAAGAGGCAGAAAAACACGCTTGGCCCGTCTCTACTACGTAAAGCGTTTGCAAAATATTTTCACTGATTAAATGATATCAAGTCAATTTTGACTTCCAGCAACCGACCATTGTAACTGAACCAAGTGAAATAGTGAAGTGTGAGGCTACTTAGCTTTCGCAGATTAGCTTCGTGCTGAGCCCTAAAAGTTCATGAAGGTTTTACAGAATTATGCAATCAGTTTTCTTAGGGGTAAGTGACTCAAAGTGATCAAAACCTCTCTACACCCCAAAACTTTATGACTGATTTCCTCTGGCTCCCAAGGATTAGGGCATGGGAATAGCATCAGGTAGACACTCTAATAAGGGAGCCAACTTCATTCCTGCTGGCCAGAGCTGCACCCCAAAGCACCCAGCCTGAAGCTTCATTCCTGTAGGATGGAAATTTTCTATTCGCTAAATGCTAAATGGTATGTGCTTCTGTAAATTGGCCTACATTAGGTCAGAGGTGGTGTTCCTTATCGGTTCGGTAACTACGTTTTCCACGTAATGAAGTGAGCTCCCATTACTTGTCCCAGCTTCTGCCAACCTAGCAGTTTGAAAGCATGTAAAAATGCAAGTAGAAAAATAGGGACCACTTTAGTGGGAAGCTAACAGCGTTCTGTGTGCCTTCGGTGTTTAGTCATGCTGGCCACATAACCATGGAGACATCTTTTGACAGCGCTGGTTCTTTGGTTTTGTAACAGATGATCCGAAAACGACAAGCACATATGTGCAAGGGGAACTTTTACCTAAGAGATGATTACATCTCTATATCCTAAACTTTTATGAGTAATTTCCTGTGGCTCCCAAGGATTTAGGATGTGGGAACATCAACAGGCCA
Organism: Pseudonaja textilis; assembly: GCF_049901715.1. Lineage (NCBI taxonomy): Eukaryota > Metazoa > Chordata > Lepidosauria > Squamata > Elapidae > Pseudonaja > Pseudonaja textilis. The sequence goes on along the minus strand of NW_028262443.1, from coordinate 38,151 downwards.
GAGACGCCAAGGGAGCAAGCTTCATTCATGCAGGCCAGACTGCATCCAAGCATGCCCAGTGTCTATTTTATTGCTGAAGGAAGAAATTTTAAGTCTGTCAAATGTTAAATGCCATGTGCTTCTGTAAATTGTCCTGCAGAGGAGTCTCCATTAGGACAAAGCTGGAGAGAACATACGGAGCCGAGACTAGAAAAAGGAGGCTTAGAAAGAGCGGGTGACTGCCTATATATGACAAGAGAAACATAAACTCCCCAAAGTGATTTTTCAAAGGGTTGTAAAAGTATATGCAAACATACTGTATATGAAAGGTTGGCCTAGTCTTTATTTGAAATGCATACCTTTTTCAACCTAAAATGTTTGTTTTTAAACAAGTTTTATTGGTTTTTAAAGACAAACAAAAACAAACAAAACAGAAAAACACCCAGCTTTCTTTCATAAATGTACAAACAGTGTGTTGGTTGGTTTACAAATTTTTTGTGCATCCATTTCATAGTCTCAATTACAGTTACGTTGCATAATAACTCATATTATCAATCAGAAATTGAATACCCTAGTATCACTATTAATCAGTCATTTGACTATAATTTTGTTCATTGATACTTTACGAGATAACTATAATTCACTTAGTTTATTTTATAACAATTCATATAATCATCCCCAAATCTATCCTAGAAACATTTTATAGATATAATAACAAAAGAAGAAATACATCTTTATATATTCATTATTTTCTAAAATTCTAAGTATTCTATTATTATATTTTATTAGGTAACCATTGATAGAAAAGGTCCCAAATTTTATAAAATTGTTTATCTTCTTGTTCTCTAATTTCAAATGTCAATCTATTCATTTCAGCACATTCCAATATTTTCTTAATAATTTCCTCCTGTAATGGTATTTTCTCATTTTTCCGGTTTTCAGCAAATACAATCCTAGCCGCTGTTAATACATTTACAATCAAATATTTTAAATCTTTACTGTACGCGTCAGGTAAAATTCCCAATAAAAAAAATCTCTGGTTTCAAGTCTATATGTTTCTTTGTCATTTTTTCCAACCACATGCATAAACCTAAAATGTTTAAAATAATGTACAAAACAAAATAATTTTACAAACAGCCTTAGACAAACACCTCTGCAATTCACAAGAGCACAATAAGTTGTGGCGGGTGGGAGGGAAGGCACAAAATACAGATTTTATTATCTTCACTCTCAAATGTAAAAAAAAGGTTAGAATTTTCCTGTGGACTTGATCACTTGGTCTTGGCCTGAGGGACCTTTCATGGCTGAGGAGGGACTGCAATTTGGGTGTCCCCACTCCTAGTCCAGCAACAGCACCTTCCCCATGCAGCCCACCAGCTCTCTAATAGGAAAGCCGTCCAGAGAGACTCCCTACTGCACATTGGTCTCCTCCCCATCAACTGCAGGAAGGAGAAGCCCGCAGGGTGGTGGTGAATGAATGTGGGTACTCCTCGCTTAGTGACCACAACCGTGACTGGCAATTCTGGCAAACCACTTTATTGCAACAGGCTTTTCACCTCACTTCCCTTCTGGTCATTAAGTGAATCAACATGGACATTAAGTGGGTCATCAAATGACTGCTACCTTTGATTTTATTTCTGTCTTCTACATGAGCTTTATCTTAAACTTGTTGGGAAGCATGCTAATGGCTATCACAGCATCGGGGTACAATGTGATGCTTGTAAATGCAAAGATTGTTTGCCAAACTGTTTTTTTATCTATCATCATAATCTTAAATGGTTGCTGAACGAGGCAATAGCTTCGTTATCCTAGCTCCCTCAACTGATCGTCATACGGTTTAGTATCCAGACCCTTTATCACCTTAGTTGCTTTTCTTTGCACTTTTTCGATAATCTAAAACATCTTTTTTGTACGGTGGTGACCAGAACTATGCAATATTCTAAGCATGGTCTCACTAGCATAGTGTAAAGCAGTACTATTAATTATTGGTGGCTTTTTTGAAACATTTTGTGTCTTCTCCATCACGGGGACATCAACTTTCACAATGTCTGTTGAATCTGATTCATAATTCAAAGAGTCATCAGGGAAGTAAAATAGTAAGAGAACATCTGTCTGATCTTGATGAATAAAAATCATCAAGACCTGATGGATTACATCCCAGAGTTCTAAAGGAGCTGGCAGAATCACTGTACCACATCTTTCAAAAATCCTGGAACACCGGGGAACTGTCGGAGGCCTGGAAAAGAGCTCATGTGGTTCCCATCTTCAAAAGGGGGGAAAAACAGACCCAGGAAACTACAGACCAATCAGCCTAACATCAATACTTGGGAAAATACTGGAAAAGATTAAAAAGAAAACAGGTCTGCCAATATCTCAAAACGAGTAAAGTAGAAGTCAGCATGTGTTTGTTAAAAACAGATAATGCCAAATCAATCTTCATTCTTCAGCATAGTGACTGAATTAGTAGAGCAGCGAAATCCTGGGGACATAATAGAGTTCAGCAAGGCACTCGACAAAGTAGACCACAACCTACTTCTTGGTAACTAGAAAAAAGTGGGATCGCATCACCACCAGGTGGATTCGTAACTGGCTGACAAATTGTACCCAACAAATAGTCATTAATGGGTCTACGTCTACATGGAGGGAAGTAAGCAACAGAGTCACAGTACTCTTCAATATTTTCATAAACTATGTACTGTAGATGAGGGAATAGAAGGGGAACTTACCAAATTTGCAGATATACTAAGCTGGCAGGAATAGCTAACACCCTAAAAGATAGGCTCAAGATCCAGATGAATCTGGACAGACTTGAACACTGGGTCCTATCTAACAAAATGAAATTCAGTGTGGAGAAAAATAAATTCTTAGGCAAGAAAAACTACACATATAGACTGGATGAAACCAGGCTCAATAGCAGTTTTTGTGAAAGAGATCTTGTAGTCTTAGTGGACAACCAGAGACTCTAGAAAAAGTGCAGAGAAGAACAACCAGGATGATTAGGGGACTGGAGATTATAACATATGCAGACCGGTTACAGGAACTGGGCATGGCTAGTCTAGTGAAATGAAGGACCATGTCGTGTTTTAAAGTTCCCTGCCTGGTCCGAGGACTGAATATAATAGACCAGGGAAGACATGAAAGCAGTCTTCAAATATTTGAGGGGCTGCCACAAAGAGGAAGCGGTCCAGCTATTTTCCAAAGCACTTGTAGGCCAGACAAGGAATAATGGATGAAAACTGAACAAGGAGAGATTCAACCTGGAAATATGGAGAAATTTTCTGACAGTGGGAACGATTGGCCAATGAAAGAGCTTGCCTTTGGAAGTTGTGGGAGTTTCATCACTGAAGGATTTCAAGAAGAGATAGGACTGTCATTTGTCAGAAATGATGTAAGGTCTCTTGCTTGAGTGGTGGGGTTGGACTAGATGACCTACAAGGCAGTGGTGGTATTCGGCCAGTTCGACCTGGTTCTGGCAAGCTGGTAGAAGTGATGAGCAGCTAAGATCGAACCAGTTCTCTCCGCCACTCTGCTGTTGGGCCCACCTGCCCGCCCAGGCTCACATACTCACTTTTATCAGCTGAATTTGAAGCACAGCTGCTTTGCGCGGCACAGAAGAGTGCCATGTGGCAGCTGCTGAAGTGACCAGGACCATGCAGGCTTGCAGGAGGTGAGTTAGAACGTCTCTGTGCCTACACAAACGCTTCTGTGCCTGCGCAAAGTGAGTGTTTGGCATGCACATGCACACAAAGTGTGTACATGCGCGCAAAATGCGCCCAACAAGCCATGCCCACTGAACCGGGGCAACAGTATTTGCATCCCACCACTGCTACAAGGTCCCTTCCAACTCTGTTAATCTGTCTTCAGCTCTTCAAGTCAGATAGATCCTCTGTGATAGTGTGATTTTCAAAAGCTTACAAATCCACTGGTACACGCAATGGTTGCTTTAGAGGTTGTAACATTAAAAGGGAAGCCGTAGCTTAGGTATCCAGTTTGAAACATCCTAACTTCCTTCTTTCAGACTGGCAGCGATGGAGAAAAACATCTCTGAATCTGAAAAGAATGCCAATAAAAACAGATCCAGTTTAGCCATTCTAATTTTTTAATGAAATATCATTCTTTCATAGAATGTAGGATTGGAGCAGATAGCAATGCAACAAATACATTAGGAGGCAGAAACCTAATTGCTGCTCACATCATCAGAGTCACAGAGTGCATGGACTGATGTATGACTGAAATTGAAATTCTAAATTTATAATGAGGGAAGGAAAGCTGAGGAAAACAGATTGCTCATAGAGACACAGAGTGCACAAAAGAGGGATTACAAGTTAACAATTGTAGTGCATTAGAAACTCATTGTATGTGTGAAGTCCTTATCACTGATAGAGTTGGGAAATGAACTTTACATAACATTTTATTACATTCATTTATTATTAAACTTAATTGCTGCCCATCTCAATTTGAGGCAACTCTGAGCGTCTTGCAACTCTTGCCTTGCCCTAATGTTCATAGCAACACTTCACAATACCCATTTTTTACATGCCAAATGCTTCTGATAATTCTAACATAATGCATTTTGAAAAATGAGACATTTTCTGTTGTATATTTTTCCTCATCTTAAGATAGCAAAACAGAGAGGTTCGTCCCTCTTCTGCATTATCAATGTGGACAGTGTGACAAAATGGCAGCCATTTCCCCAAGTCTACTGCATGACCCAGGGACGAATCCAAGGCCCACTAAAAATGGTGGCTGCTTCCAGGACACAGTCATGAGGCCCAAGGATGCATGTCCTTCCCTCCCTCCCCAACATGAGGATCAGAGATCTTCCAAAGGTGAAGAGGAGGAGGAGGAGGGTATGAGGCCTGGTGGGGTGGCAGTCAGGCCTGAGGACAGCAGGGACCCAGTGGGAATGGGGAAAATCCTGGGGGGGAGGCTCTGGGGAGCTGAGGGAAGGGGCAGGGATGGGAAACAGAACATAGGGTGTCTTGGAGGGTGGGGGAGCCCCAGGGATGCCTGTGGCAGGCAAGCCTGGCCTTGCTCTAGGCCTCCAAGAGTTTTCCCCACTCCTGTGGTAACCAGTACTCTGCTTAACAACTCACACATTCAATTAATGGCTGCCTCAGGGACAGCAAGGGATTCAGATAGTTAAGGAAAGCCGACTCACTTAACAGTCTTTGCAATATGCAACCGTAATTTCAAGGCCCATAATAGTTGTATCTTGAGGATTACTTTTATGCTGGCTGGGGAATTTGGGGGCTCAAAATCTGGGCGAAATCAAGGTAGAAGACTGAAACTCCACATGTGGGAATTTCATAATCAACATACAAAAAATCTCCAGCCAAAATTCCTTTTTGAGGAATTCCACTACTTCTGGAAAAAGAAATATCCAAAAGCTTCTGCTGATAATCTGAAGCTAGTGGTTAGCCATTTTCCATTTCCCTTTTCTCTCCAACTAGTTTACTCCTTGAAATGTTTGAGTAAAATGAATCAGACCAAAATTCAAACAATTGATTTATCACCTAGTTTTTTTAAAATTTACTTATATATTTTCTCTTTACATATAGTAAATGCTTAATGAACAGCATACCTCTATTATCCAACCATTGATAAAGCAAGTCCCAAATTCAAAAACATTGTTTCTTCTTTTTCTTTTATCTTCAGTGAGTCTACCAATTTCTGCATGATCTAATATTTTAATTATATCTTTTTCTATAGTTGTTTCTCATTTTTCCAGTTTTGTGCAAATACAATTTTTGCTGCTGTCAAGACATGTAACATTAAATATACATTCCCCCTCTCATATTTTTCTGGTATTATGCCTAACAAAAATAGTTCTGGCTTATAATTTATATGCTGCCTTAACATTTTTTCTAACCATGTATGCACTTTCATCCAAAAAACTTTTGCCTTTGAACACATCCACCATATGTGATGATATGTGCCCAATATTTGATTAAATTCCAACATTTGGTGGGCATATTTTTAAACATTTTTGCTAGCCATGCTTGTGGTAAGTGCCACCTATTGAACTTTTTATACAGATTTTCCTCATACGTAGTTGCCATCGTCAATTTATAGTTTCTTTCCCAGAGTTTTTGCCAATTGTTCTTTTAAAAGTCATATATCTTAACATCTTTCTCATATTTTGATTGCATTTGTATATGTGGCCACCACAATAAACACCCTGTTTCTGTAGTTCTTGTTTAGTTTCTAGTTCCCCTTCCACATTCAAAGTATCTTTATATGTTAATTTTTTTCAAGATTTATTAGATTTGGGTGAACAAATGCTTTCATTTTTCAAACACAATTCAAACAATCAATTTCTCACCTACACTTTCAATGGGAGATAACAAATGAAATTCAAGTGTTCTCTAAACTCATCTATTTTTCCACATATGGATTACCTTGTGTGCAATAAGGGATCATTTATGCTTAAAATAACGTCAACAGTCTGGACATTTCAAATATTTCTCCATGGTGTGAACACTCTGGTGTCTCATAAGATGGTAATTTTGACTGAAACTTTTTCCACAGTCAGGACATTCAAAGGGCTTCTCTCCTGTGTGAGTCCTCTGGTGTTTCACCAGGTTGGAATTACCACTAAAACTTTTCCCACAGATAGGACATTCAAAGGGTTTCTCTCCTGTGTGAGTCCTCTGGTGTATCACCAGGCTGGAATTCTCACTGAAACTTTTCCCACAGTCAGGACATTCAAAGGGTTTCTCTCCTGTGTGAGTCCTCTGGTGTCTCTTGAGGCTGGAATTTGTAATGAAACATTTCCCACAATCAGGACATTCACAGGGTTTCTCTCCTGTATGAGTCCTCTGGTGTATTACCAGATGGAAATTTTGTCTGAAATATTTCCCACAATCAGGACATTCAAAGGGTCTTTCTCCTGTGTGAGTCCTCTGGTGTTTCACCAGGTTGGAATTGTCACTAAAACTTTTTTCACAGATAAGACATTCAAAGCGTTTCTCTCCTGTATGAGTCCTCTGGTGTATTACCAGATAGGAATTTTGTCCGAAACATTTCCCACAATCAGGACATTCAAAGGGTTTTTCTCCTGTGTGAGTCCTCTGGTGTTTCACAAGGTTGTAATTATCTCTAAAACTTTTCCCACAAATAGGACATTCAAAGAGTTTCTCTCCTGTATGAGTCCTCTGGCATATCACCATGTTGGAATTCTGATTGAAACTTTCCACATAGATAGGACATTCAAAGGGTTTCTCTCCTGTGTGAATACTCTCGTGTCGAACCAGGCTAGAATTATAACCAAAACTTTTCCCACAGATACGACATTCAAAGGGTTTCTCTCTTGTGTGAGTCCTCTGGTGTATCATCAGATGGGAATTTTGACTGAAACTTTTCCCACAGTCAGGACATTCAAAGGGTTTCTCTCCTGTATGAGTCCTCTGGTGTATTACCAGATGGGAATTTTGTCTGAAATATTTCCCACAATCAGGACATTCAAAGGGTTTCTCTCCTGTGTGAGTCCTCTGGTGTTTCACCAGATTGGAATTGTCACTAAAACTTTTCTCACAGATAGGACATTCAAATGGTTTCTCTCCTGTGTGAGTCCTCTGGTGTATCATCATGTTGGAATTCTGATTGAAACTTTCCACATAGATAGGATATTCAAAGGGTTTCTCTCCTGTGTGAATTCTCTGGTGTCTCACGAGATGAAAATTTCTAATGAAGTTTTTCCCAATATCTAGACACTCATACAGTATCTCCCTGGAGTCAATCCACTGATTTATCACCAGACTGGAATTGTGACAATGCCTTGTTTAGTGGTGCTTTCATTCAAGCCATTTTCTTCCTCACAGGGAGGGGCCTATATTACTGTCTGCTCCACACAGCTTTACTATTCAACTTTTCCTCCAACTGACTTCTAAATATGCTGAATGAAAAGTAATCTCCCTTGACATTTCATATAACATATCCTTGAGTTGTACATAATCTGCTTATTCTGGCTTGAATTTTTTTTAAATTTTGTCTAACAACTTCTGGAGGAGGAGGAGAACAGTATGGTTTTCTGAATGAAATGGAAACTATTTTGATTTCTGGCTTGATTTAATTCCCTTTTCAACATTGCTTGTTATTTGCAGTTGTCCCAAGTGCTCTTATTGCCATCTTTGTCTGTAAGATTCAAAGAAAAGTGTAACATTAATTGTTTATTAAAAGTTTTGAGATGATGTGAAAAAAGAAAAAATTACAATGAAAAAGCAAACATGCCCCAATACTAGAATAAACTCTTACTTACCTTGTTTATGATTCATTTGACACATGGAAGACTACTGAAGTGGTATTGATGTTCAAATATGCATTCAATCAAATTCAATTTTTAATTGGGTTAATCACAAATTCTTAGCAACCAAAGGACTATCATCAATTATAATTTGAAATGCTGGGGATAGATTATTTAATTGCAGACATATCCCTACAGAGAGAAAAACAGATATTCCCTACCTACACTATTCATGGAGAAAATCTATGTCTTTCAAAGCTGACAATATATGCCAAAATGGTTATAGTCAAAGCTTCTGAGCTAAATTTAGCGATGTGGGGGCTTTAACTGATGAAATTGTGAGAAGTGAAAATTATAACCCTAAAAAATTCAGTAAAAAATTAATACTGGAACTCCAGGTACACTGGATAAAATGTTTGCCTTTAGCTCTTTTGCAGATTAGAACGAGCCCTAGAAAGGAAGGTATTTCACCATATGAAATGATGTTTGGCTTACCTTATCCTGGAATTATGAGAATACCTAGGATGGAGTTTAAAGATGTCTTCCTTAGAAAATATATACAAGGACTGTCCCAGTGTTTTTCTCTTTTAAGGTCTAAAGGACTACTATCTTAAACCCTACTTTTCAAATTTGCTGTCCATAGTTCCAGCCTAGTGATTGGGTCCTAATAAAAGGCTGATATGAAGAAAAACTTTGTCACGTCCTGCTGACCACTGAGCAAGAGCAGTCTGGAGCAAGAGCAGTCTGGACAAACAATAAATGGTGGACCCACTACACATGTGTAAAAGGACCAGTTAATGAACTTAAAGAGTAGAAAGAGGAGAAATTACAACCTGTTTGGAAAGGGCCATACCAGGTGCTGGTGACCACTGAGTTGGCCGTGAAGTCCAGAGAGAAAGGTTATAGATAACAGATAATCAGAGTTGGAAGGGACTGTATAGGTCATCTAGTCCAACCCCCCGCAGAAGCGGGAGACCCTACACCATTTCTGACAAATAATTTCTGACAAATAGGTTGAACACACTATTCTAAAGTTGAGGGACCAGTGGACTCACTTTCTGGATGGATAGTGAAACGAGACACATCGAACCCTTTCGTTTAACATTGAAAAAAAAATACACTTAGTTTATGGAAAAAGTGGACGATTGGGTTTCTCATTTGGCTGGGGGTAATAAACGTTTGTATAGTGTTGTTGATCATCTTGAGTAGGGAGATAGTTTGGAAGGTGGATATAAGTCCCCAATGACCAGCTGGAAGTTTTAAAATCTAAGAAAAATAAACAAACACAATTACGCTAGGTAGGGCGGGCCCAGTACACTAGAAATATGAAGCTCATAGTGGTGGTGGTAGTTGCCTTGTGGGAAGCCATGCAATATGTGAAGGTAGGAATGGAAACTTTTGATGCATTGCCTCATTATCCTATAACATGGCAGCAGCTATGTTTACATACTGGACATGAGAGTAAGTATTCCCAGGTACAGACACCACTGAAATTGACTGAAGCTACATTGGGAGCTGGAATCTGTATTAGATCCACCTTGAGTGATGGGATACCGTTAGGTTAAATACCCAAGGTATAACCGTACATATGATGTAGGTATAAACCATAGGGATGTATCAAGTAGAATGGAGTTTCTGTATAATCAATGTGCTGAACTTTATGGAAATTATTCACCATCCTCTAAAAAATTTAGAATCCTGGAAGAAGGGCTACTTTTACCATATACTGGATTGAAGAGTGCACCGTCAAACCTTATCTTTTGCATAACATCACTACACACTTAACACATACTGATGAGTCGACCTTTAAGAGGTTGTGGTTCTATTGACCTCATGGCTACCAAAATTTTGCCTGGCTAAAGGACCAATTTTAATACATAATCACTATTATTGTTATAGGATTTATATCGTGTATTCATGTAATTTGTATGCAATGTTTGCCTCTATGTGGTAACAGCTGTAATATTGCTATCAAGTAACTAAGCCAAAGATACTAGGGCGAAAAGGCAAATGATTAAGCCAACGAGAGGTGAGAATTATGTCGCAGGATTAAGATGGAGGTTTACAGAATAAAGGATAAAATCGAAAAGGTCAGATTGTGAGAAGTGAAAATGATTCCTGTAAAGAAAAAAGCAAAAGTATTGACATATTTCTTTTCTGTATAACCTGAGAAGCCCCTGATCAAATATTAACTAAGAAACTGCTAACAAGGCAAAATCCATTAAGAATAGTCCATATGAGGACAGTTGTCCTGAGTTCTCTTCTTGCCATCTTCTTTGTCTGTAAGATTTAAAGAAAAGTGTAACATTAATTGTTTATAAAATGTTTAGAGATGATGTGAAAAAATAAAAAAGTAAATATTGCAATGAAAAACATGCCCCAATACTAGAATAATCTCTTACTTACCTTGTTTATGATTCATTTGACACATGGAAGACTAGTGAGATCCATGTTCAAATAAAGATGTGTTCAATCAAATTCTTAGCAACACAAAGGACTATCATCAATTATAACTTGTAGTGCTGGGGATAGATTATATAATTGCAGATATACCTACCTACATATGTATTCATGTGAAAATCTATGTCTTCCAAGTCTGATAAAATGTCCAGAATGTTTGCATTCAAACCTTCTGAGCTAAATTTAGAGATGTGGGGGCTTCAACTGATAAAACGATGCCGAAAGCTTCTGCAAGATTTGAAGCATCGCTTTTGTCCATGGAAGTCCTCAGAATCAAATAAGAGCAGAAAACACTGTCCACAAGTACTCTGGTGACATCCCCACTCAAGTAATCCTCACTTAATTTACCATAATTGGAACTGATATCTGCATCATTAAGCAGTTCAATCATTAAGCATGATGTCACATGACAGTGCCAAGTTGCATCTGTTCCTCTGTATTTGTTAAGCAAATCACTGTAGGTTGTTAAAGGCAATTCCATATTACTGCGGACTTACAATTTCCTGCCAGGTATACCCAATGATTTTGCTTGTGAGAAGCTAGTTGAGGTCACAAATGGGGATCATCAGTGTGGGATGCTGCGGTCATCATAAAAGTTTTTCCCCTCAACTGAAAAGAATGAACTTCTGAAAACCAGGTGTTCCAAAAGGAATCCTTTATTGAAAGGGATTTTACTTCAACACTAGGCAAAGCAGAGCCTAAGATATCTCCAGGTGTACAGTCATAGATAAAGGAAGTTAGAACCCCTCCCCTTATTCAGATATGGATTTAGGCAAACAAAGAACCAACATATTAATTCCCCACTCCCCATCTCTGGGAACATATCTTAGCAGAGTTCCCAGGAGTATCTTCCAGAGCAGGAATTTTTATGGTTCCTTCTCATCTTGTTCTCTGTTCAAGAGGTGACAAGTTTCTGGACATCTGGCTCCACTCCTCCAGTAGTACATCATATGCAAGTTATACAGAATCAATATAGGATTTAATATATTCAGGTTACATCAAAAAGGATTACTTGTACCACCTCCCCCCACCTCTCCTTCCATTGAGGAATGGCAGATACATAGATCTGACAATCAGCTGTCCAGATATTCCCAGAAAAGGGTGTCTTGGAGGGTGGGGAGCCCCAGGGATGCCTATGGCAGGCAAGCCTGGCCCTGCTCTAGGCCTCCAAGAGCTTTCCTCAGTCTTGAGGTAGCCAGTACTCTGCTTAGCAACTCGCACATTTGATTAATGGCTGCCTCAGGGAGAGCAGGAGATTCAGGTAGTTAAGGAAAGCCATCTCAGTTACCAGTCATTGCAACATGCAACCGTAATTTCAAGGCCCATAATATTGTATCTTGAGGATTACTTTTATGCTGGTTGGGGAATTCGGGGGCTCAAAATCTGGGCAAAACCAACATAGAAGACTGAAACTCCACGTGTGGGAATTACATAATCAACATACAAAAAAGCTCAACCCAAAATTCCTTTTTGAGGAATTCCACAACTTCTGGAAAAGGAAATATCCAGAAACTTCTGCTGATAGCCAGAAACTAGTAGTTAGCCATTTTCCGTTTCCCCTTTCTCTCCAGCTACAAATTTAATCCTAAGAAATGTTTGAGTAAAATGAATCAGGCCAAAGATTCAAACAATCAATTTCTCACCTACACTTTCTTTTTTAAAAAAATATTTATATATTATTTATATATATTTATCATATCTATATGTAAAAGGCAGACTTAGAAATAAAAATTAAAATAAACATGAACATGGTACGGAAACCCTGTCGGACCTTGATGGATATAAATCACCGGGACCTGAGGGATAATATCCCAGAGTTTTGAAAGAGCAGGCAGATGTTATCTCATAACCATTGTATCATATGTTTAAATAATCTTGGAGCACTAGAGAACCACCAGAGCATTGGAAGAGAACTGATGTGGTTCCCATCTTCATAAAAGGTGGAGAAAAGAGACCCAGGAAACTACAGACCAATCAGCCTAACATCGACCTAACAACCTTGGAAGATACTGGAAAAAATAATAAAAAAACAGATCTGTGAACATCTAGAAACAAATAAAATCATAACTAGTAGCCAGCACGGGTTTGTTAAAAACAGATCATGCCAAACTGATCTTATTTCATTCTTTGACAAAGTGACTAAAGTACTAGACCAGCGAAATGCTTTGGATTTAGACTTCAGCAACGCATTCGACAATGTAGATCACAACCTACTTCTTGGTAAGCAAGAAAAATATGGAATAGACAGCATCACCACCAGATGGATTTGTAACTGGCTGACAAACCATATACTCAACAAATAGTCCTTAATGGCACTACATCCACACGGAGGGAGGTAAGCAATGGGATATCACAAGGTTCTGTCTTAGGCCCAGTACTTTCAATATCTTCATAAATGACTTAGATGAGGGTATAGAAGAACTCATCAACTGGCAGGAATAGCCAACACCCCAGAAGAAAAGCTCAGGATCCAAAAAGATCTTGACAGACTTGAAAAATAGGCCATATCCAACAAAATAAAATTGAATGTGGAGAAAAGCAAACTTTTTTTTCTTGTTCACACCTGGGCAGAAAGAAACTAAACCCACAAGTACAAATTAGGCGAAACCTGGCTCCAAAACAGTAACTGTGAGAGGGACCTTGGAGTCTTGGTGGGCGATCACTTAAACATAAGTCAGCAGCGTGCAGCAGCAGCCAAAATAGCTAATACAATCCTTGGTTATAGAAACAGAAGCATAGAATCAAAATCACGTGATGTATTAGTACCACTTTATAAAGCCTTGGTAAGACCATACCTGGAATACTACATCCAGTTTTAATCACCACATTACAAAGAAGAAGCTGAGACTTTGGAAAAAGTGCAAAGAAGGCAAGATGATTAAAAGCCTGGAGATGAAAACATATGGAGAATGGTTGAAAGATTTTGGTTTGGCTAGTCTAGAGAAAAGAAAAAGTAGGGGTGACATGATAGCAGTATTCCAGTACGTGAGAGTCTGCCAGGAAGAAGGGGGGATCAATTTATTTTCCAAAGCACCAGAGGGCAGGACAAGAAAGAATGGATGGAAACTAATCAAGGAGAGAAGCAACCTGGAATTCAGGAGAAACTTCCTAAGAGTGAGGACAATTCACCAATAGAATAGCATGCCTTTAGACATTGTGGGTGTGACATGCTTCACCCCAGTTGCTTCTCTGCTTCCAGGCCGTGGAGGGAACCAAACAGCCCGACCTGCTCCCGGACTCCAATCCCACTTGCTGCCCCCAACTCACCTGCCAGCTGCTGCTTCGATCCTGGGAAGGGCACAGAAGCTGCTCTGCTCACCACCTTCCTCCCATGAGGCATCTGGAAGAGGAAGTTCCTCTGCGCTTTTCCTCCCTTCCCATCCTTCCTAGCAATATGGTACTCGATGGTTTTAACTCCTTTATTACGTATAATAAAGTTTTGTATTGTGCACTTTTCAGGCACGGATGTTGTCTACCTGATCGCCTTCGCCATCTCCAGATAGGAGGCAGAAAAACACGCTTCTCCTAAGAAGTGAGACAAAAATTGTAATTGAAACAACCCTTAAGAAAGTAAAACAAAATTTTGTAAAGTTTATAAAAATATAAGAATAGCAATCATAGTTAAAGCTATTATTTAGTAGAAGACAAATGTAATATAATGTATTATGATATTTAAACCAAAAACCTGTATAGATACCAAGAATGTTGTTGATACCATGTTTTACGATGTAACAAAAGAAACTTAATAAAAAAAAATTAAAAAAAGAAAAAAGAAAAAGAAAAACACGCCTCTCTGGTCTCTAGTACATAAGGTGTTTGCAAGATTATTTTCAGTGTTTAAATGCTATCAAGTCATTTTTGACTTCCAGCAACCGATCATTGCAACTGAGCAAAGTGAAATAGTGAAATATGAGGCTACTTAGCTTACGAAGATTAGGTGACAGGAACTGGGCATGGCTAGTTTAGTAAAGAGAAGGACCAGGGGAGACATGCTAGCAGTCTTCCAATATTTGAGGGGCTGCAGCAAGGAATAATGGATGGAAACTGAACAAGGAGAGATTTAACCTGGAAATAAGGAGAAACTTTCTGACAGTGAGAACAATCAACCAATGGAACAGCTTTGTCTTCCGAAGTTGTGGGAGCGCCATCACTTGAGACTTTCAAGAAGAGATTGGACTGCCATTTGTCAGAATTGGGCGGGGGTTGGACTAGAAGACCTCCAAAATTTCTTTCAACCCACTTATTCTATTCCATTCCATTCGATATATTTCTTCTACCTTATATTGACAATTGTCCCCTTTCTTAGGCCCTATCTTCTAGGCCCTGCTTTATAATTTTCTCTATCTAATGGAGACTTCCCTGCAAGTAAATTTACAGAATTTACACATGGCATTCAACATTTAGCAGTTGTTATACAATTTCCTCCTTCAGGAATCAAACTTCATGCTGGGTGCTCTTGGAGGCAGCCCTGGCCAGCGGGAGTGAAGATGGCTCCCTGGGAACATCTCTCCTGATGTGTTGTCATGTCCTAAATTATGGGTCTTCAAACGTGACAGCTTTAAGACTTGTGGACTTCAACTCCCAAAATTCCTCCTCCAGTCATATTAGCTCAGGAACTCTGGGAATTGAAGTCCACAAGTCCCTTGTCCTAAATCCTTGGGAGCCATGTTAAATAAATCATGAAGATTTGGGGTGTAAAGAGGCTTTGATCCCCACTGAGAGACACCCCCAAGAAAGCTTATTTTGTAATTCTGTAAAAAGAAACATCATTAACTTTAACATCATTAACTCATTAACTTTTAGGGCTGAGACATAGCTAATCTTCGTAAGCTAAGTAGCATCCCATTTCACTAATTCACTTGGCTCAGTTGCAAAGATCGGTTGCTAGAAGTCAAAACATCTTGATAGCAATTAATCCGTGGAAACACCTTGCAGACGCCTTTAGGTAGAGACGGGACAAGCGTTTCCTATCCGGAGATGGAAGTCAAGAGGACAAAATCTGTGCCTACAAAACTGACAAGTACAGTAAGCGGGCTCTGTGGTCGAGTTTAAAGAGTTAAAACCATCAAGTACTGTATTGCTAGAAAAGATGGGAAGAGTGGAGAAGCGCAGAGGAACTTCCACTTCCGGATGCCTCATGGGAGGAAGGAGGTGTGATCGAAGCAGCAGGTGGGAGGAGAGTCCGGGACCAAGTCGGGCTGTTCGGTTCCCTCCACGGCCTGGAAGCAGAGAAGCAACTGGGCTGAAGCGTGTCGGCTGCTGCTGCTGCAGGTTCCTTCCCTCCCCAAATTTAAGCCCACCGGTGGCTTCAATTTTCCTTCTGGGGAGAAGATTTTAAAAACCTCTTTTAAGTTCAGGCTGTTTCTCCATCACTAGAGGAGTGTTGCAGAGGAACGTCGTTGGAAGGATCCCTGGAGGTCATCTATTCCACCCCCCCACCCCGATCGAGCAGGAGACCCAACATCATTTCAGAGAAATGGCTGTCCAGTCTCTGTTTCAAAGCCTCCAGTGAGCTGCTCCATTGGTTGATTGTTCTCTTTGTCAGAAAGTTTCTCCTTATTTCCAGGTTAAATCTCTCCTTGTTCAGTTTCCATCCACTATTCCTTGTCTGTCCTACAGGCGCTTTAGAAAATAGCTTGACCCCTTCTTCCCTGTGGCAGCACCTCGAATATTGGAAGACAGCTATCCTGTCTCCCCTGGTCCTTCTCTTTACTAGACTAGCCAAGTTCCCAGTTCCTGCAACCGTTCCTTGTATGTTTTCGCCTCCGGTCCC
The DNA here is from genome assembly GCF_049901715.1 of Pseudonaja textilis. NCBI lineage: Eukaryota > Metazoa > Chordata > Lepidosauria > Squamata > Elapidae > Pseudonaja > Pseudonaja textilis. Next base: position 21,694 of record NW_028262443.1, on the reverse strand, counting down.
CTAATCATCCTGGTTGCTCTTCTCTGTACTTTTTCTAGAGTCCCCCTGAAGCAGCCATTAATCGAATGTGGGAGTTGCTAAGCAGAGTACTGGCTACCTCAGAGCTGAGGAAAACTCTTTGGAGTGCAGGGCCAGGCCAGGTACCCCGTGTTCTGTTTCCCATCCCCGCCCCTTCCCTCAGCTCCCCAGGGTCCCCCCCATACATAAAAAACAGTTTGGCAAACAATATTAGCATTTACATGCTTCCCAACAAGCTTAAGATAAAGCTCATGTAGAAGACAGAAATAAAATCAAAGATAGCAGTCATTTGATGTCCCACTTAATGCCCATGTTGATTCACTTAATGACCAGAAGGTAAGTGAGGTGAAAAGCAAAGATAATAAAATAAAATCTTGCAACACTGAGTGTGTTCTGCCTCTACCCCCACACACAACGTATTATCTCTTGTGAATTAGAGAGGTGATTGTAAAATTATTTTGTTTTGTATATTACTTTAAACATTTCAGATTAAAAAGGGTGTGCATTTCAAACAAATCCTTGGGACCCCCAGGAAATCACTGATAAAAGTTTAGGATATAGAGACGTAATCATCTCTACTGAGAGCCAAACCTCTACAAAAGTGCAGGAATCTATTGATCGGCTTCCAATCTGCAAACTAACACCCTTCAAATATTCTACTCGGGAATACTCAGTTCTGAAATCTAGAAGATATATGTGAGTACACTCACACTTTTTGATGTGAATGTAGTGCAACGGGATTAGCTGAGTGGGTGGATTAACTGGTGAAATGATCCCAAGAGCCTCTGTAAGAGTTAAGGGACCATGTTTGCCAGTGGAAGTCCACTACTCCAAATAAATTATTTTCTTAAATAATGATTTTTTTTTAAAGTTGTGGGTTAAGCATAGTTGTGCCACTTTAATCCATGGATGGCACACCATCAGAGAATCCTATGCTCCAGAATTCTGGGAGTGAAAGTCCTCCCCTCTTAAAGCATCCTGGCTGGGGGATTGTGGGAGTTGAAGTAAAGAATTGTTTGAACTGCCAGCTGCCTCACATTCCGTTACCCCAGTTCAAACTAGCAGATGTTCCACTCCTTCACTCAGGAGCAGTCTGGGGCTCCTTACAGTAATAAACGTCGCTACCTCACCAAAATATCTACGCCTTCCATCTATGAAACAGTTTCCGGACAAGGCGGCAGGAGAGATATTAACTCAAAAAAGGCCAGAAGTATTGTTTTGGGTGGGTTATTCATTCTCTCAACAACATTGTCCTCAGTAAAATATGCCCGATCACATAGTCTCGTAGCAAAGCATAGGTATTCAGCTAGTGTGTATATGTATGATCTGTCCCCAGCACTTCCAGATATAGAGTATTTATCTCTTTGCAGTTCTATGAATTCATGATTGATCCAAGTCATTCAGTAAATTTCCCAATTGAATGGGTATTTGAACATGGATCTCACTAGACATGTATACCGAAAAAGAATCATAATTAATCTAAGAGGTTAAATTATCATTTTGGCATCTTTGTCATGTTTTATTGTAATATACATGCTCTTTACTCTTGTTTTTTTTCCAAATGTTGTGTAGACATTTTATAAACCATAATTAAAGCAACCGTTTTATGTGAACCTTACATTTGCCAATGCCAAAAAGAGCACTGTGGAGAACTGAGAATCACAAGCAGTATTGAAATGCAAAGCAAACCAAGCCAACAATCAAAATCTTATTAGTTCCTCTGGAGAACCCCTATTTTGTCCAGCTCAAAACTCTATTCCTGTTTTCCCCCCTTGCCTGTTACCTGCAGGGGAAGAAGAGTATTGGAGATTTAGGATGTGGGAACATCAACAGGCCAGAGACCCCAAGGGAGCAAGCTTCGTTCATGCAAGCCAGACTGCATCCAAGCATGCCCAGTGTCTATTTTATGGCTGAAGGAAGAAATTTTAAGTCTCTAAAATGCTAAATGCCATGTGCTTCTCTAAATTGTCCTGCAGAGGAGTCTCCATTAGGACAAAGCTGGAGAGAACATACGGAGCAGAGACTAGAAAAAGGAGGCTTAGAAAGAGCGGGTGACTGCCTATATATGACAAGAAAAAGATAAACTCCCCAAGGTGAGATTCCAAAGGGTTGTAAAAGTAGATGCAAAAATCTATGGAAGGTTGCCATACTCTGTTTGAAATGCGTACCTTTTTAAATCTGAAATGTTTAAAGTAATATACAAAACAAACTAATTTTACAAACAGGTTCAGACAAACACCTCTCTAATTCACAACAGATAATAAGTTGTGTGTGGGGGAGGCAGAACACACTCAGTGTTGCAAGATTTTATTATCTTCACTTTCAAATATAAAAAAAAATATTAGAATTTTCCTGTGGACTTGATCTCTTGGTCTGGTCTACCAAGTGAGCCTGGGCCTGAGGGACCTTTCATGGCTGAGGAGGGACTGCAATTTGGGTGTCCCCACTCCTAGTCCAGCAACAGCACCTTCCCCCCTCTAGCACACCAGCTCTCTAATAGGAAAGCCATCCAGAGAGACTCCCTACTGCACATTGGTCTCCTCCCCATCAATCGCAGGAAGGAGAAGCCTGCAGGGTGGTGGTGAATGAACGTGGATAGTCCTCGCCTAACGACCACAACTCTGATTGGCAATTCCGGCAAATCACTTTATTGTAACAGGCTTTTGACCTCACTTCTCTTCTGATCATTAAGTGAATCAATATACTTTTGATTTTATTTCTACCTTCTACATGAAGTTTGTCTTGTTGGGAAGCATGCTAGAATGGTTATCACGGGATTGGGGGACAATGTGATGGTTGCAAATGCAAAGACTGTTTGCCAAATGGCTTTTTATGTATCATCATAATCTTAAATGGTTGCTAAACGAGGCAATAGTCTTGTTATCCTAGCTCCCTCAACTGATCGTCATACGATTTAGTATCCAGACCGTTTATAATCTTAGTTGCTCTTCTTTGCACCTTTTCCATAATTTCAACATTTGTTTGTACTGTGGTGACCAGACCTGGATGCAGTATTCTAAGTGTGGTCTCACTAGCATAATGTGAAGCAGTGCTATTAATTATTGGTGGCTTTTTCAAAACATTTTCTGTCTTCTCCATCATGGGGACCTCAACTTTCACAATGTCTGTTGAATCTGATTCATAATGTGGAGAGTCATCAGGGAAGTTAAATAGTAAGAGAACATCTGTCTGATCTTGATGAATAAAAATCAGGTTTTATGTTTTTATGTCTTGTTTTATGTTTTGTATTTTGTGTGTTCATGTTTGATTGAGAATTAATAAAACCTTGATAGAAAGAAATATAACTGAATAAAAGTGAAGGGAGAAACAATGAGAAATTTGGAAAAGATATATATGTGCTTAAATGGAAATGTGATAATGTGGAACTATGCCTTAAAAAATAATGTTTTATTTGCCTTGTTAAAACATGAGTAACTTTTTAGAAAGGAGGTTTTATGCCTTTATGTCCTATGTTTTGTTTGTCTTTAAAAAATCAATAAAATTTGTTTTTTTTTAAAAATCATCAAGACCTGATGGATTACATCCCAGAATTCTAAAGGAGCTGGCAAATGTTATTTCAGAACCACTGTACCACATCTTTCAAAAATCCTGGAGCACTGGGGACCTACCAGAGGCCTGGAAAAGAGCTGATGTGGTTCCCATCTTCAAAAAAAAAAAAAAAAAAGAAGTCAGCATATCTTTTTTAAAAACAGATAATGCCAAACCAATCTTATTTCATTCAAGAAAGTGACTGAATCAGTAGACCAGCAAAATTCTGTGGACATAATATACTTAGACTTCAACAAGGCTTTCAACAAAATAGACCGCCACCTACTTCTTGGTAAGCTAGAAAAAACTGGGATAGATAGCATCACCACCAGATGGATTCGTAACTGGCTGACAAATTGTACCCAACAATTAGTCCTTAATGGGTCTACGTCTACACTTGAACACTGGGCCCTATCTAACAAAATGAAATTCAGTGTAGAGAAAAGCAAAGTCTTACACTTGGAATAGAATAGCTTTATTCTCATTGCATTCCACAAATACAATGAAATTTGAAAGCTACTCCAGCACAGTGCCCCAAACAGCACATCACAATCACACTACAGAGTATTTAAAAATTAATAATAATAATAATAGGACTAAATCACAAATGCACTGTTTGATTGAAGACAATTATTGCTTTAGAAAAAAAACCTGTTTCTCAATCTATTAGTCCTCATTTTAAGACACCTATAATGCCTCCCTGATGGTAACAGTTCGAAATATGTATGTCCAGAATGAGAACGGTCTGTGGAGATTTTTAGTGTTCTAGAGAGGAGTCTGGTCTTCGCAATCTCTTCCAAAGAAGAAAGAGAGCAACCAATGATTTTTTTTGTGCTGTGTCTATAACTCTCTGGAGCATCTTCTTATCCACTGCAGAGCATCCAGCATGCCACACGGTTACACAGTATGCCAAAATGCTCTCAATGGTAGAGTGGTAAAAAGTAACCAGCAACTTCTCACCCAAACCACTCCTTTTCAGCAACCTCAGAAAGTGCAGGCACTGTTGGGCCTTCTTTGCAGTGGCCATAGTGTGGACCGACCAAGTAAGGTTGTCGGAAATATGAATTCCTAGAAATTCAAAACTATGAACACTTTCCACACAGTCTCCATTGATGTATAGTGGGAGAGGCTCTGATCTGCCTCTTCTGAAGTCTATAATCAATGCGTTGGTCTTTTTGATGTTCAGGGTAAGGTTATGTCTCTTGCACCACAAGACCAGTCTGAGAACCTCTGACCTGTAGGCCGTCTCGTCTCCTCCTGATATGAGTCCCACCAACGTGGTGTCATCTGCAAATTTTATTGTAGAGTTAGTGGGACAAGAGGGAGTGCAGTCGTAGGTGTAGAGTACAAAAGGGGGTTCAGCATACAGCCCTGTGGCGAGCCAGTGCTGAGAGCAAGAGTGGAAGAAAAATAGCTGCCAATCCTAACGGTTTGGGGTCTGTTAGTAAGAAAAACCAGAACTACACATATAGACTGGGTGAAACCAGGCTTAATAGCACTTCTTGTGAAAGGTCCCTTGGAGTGTTAGTGGACAACTAGAGACTTTATAAAAAGTACAGAGAAGAGCAACCAGGATGATTAGGGGACTGGAGACTAAAACATATGAAGAACGGTTACAGGAACTGGGCATGGCTAGTCTAGTGAAGAGGGGGATCAGGGGAGACATGATAGCAGTGTTCCAATATTTGAGGGGCTGCCAGAGAGGAAGGGGTCCAACTATTTTCCAAAGCACCTCTAGGGCAGACAAGGAATAATGGATGAAAACTGATCAAGGAGAGATTCAATGCAGAAATAAGGAGAAATTTTGTGACAGTGGGAACGATTGGCCAATGGAACAACTTGCCTTCTGAAGTTGTGGGAGTTCACCACTGAAGGCTTTCAAGAAGAGATTGGACTGTCATTTGTCAGAACTGATGTAGGGTCTCTTGCTTGGGTGGGGGGTTGGACTAGATGACCTACAATGTCCCTTCCAACTCTGTTAAACTGTCTTCAGCTCTTCGAGTCAGGTAGATCCTCTGAAATAGTATGATTTTCAAAAGTCTGCACACCCACTGGCACACCCAATGGCTGCTTTAGAGGTTTGTAATGTTAAAAGGAAAACCGTAGCTTAGTTGTCCGGTTTGATTCATCCTAACTTGCTTCTCTCAGACTGGCAGCGATGAAGAAAACCATCCCTGAATCTGAAAAGAATGCCAATAAAAACAGCTCCAGTTTAGCCATTCTAGTTTTTTAACTGTGCCTAATGAAAAGTCATTCTTTCATAGAATTTAGGAGCAGGTAGCAATGCAACAAATAAATTAAGAGGCAGAAACCTAATTGCAGCTCACATCATCAGAGACACAGGGTGCATGGGTTGATGTACAATTAAAATTGAAATTCTAAATATAAAATGGGGGAAGGGAAACTGAGGAAGACAGATTGGTCAGAGATGCAAAATGCAGAAGAGACAGATTAACAATCGTAGTTCATTAGAAACCCACTGTATCTACATCCTCATCACTGAGCAAAAGGCGGGAAATGAGCTTTACATTACCTTTTTATTATTAAATTCATTTATTATTAAACTTAATAACTACTAATCTCACAGTTTGATGCAGCTCTGAGCGTTTTGTCTTGCCCTAATGTTCATAGCAACACTGAAAATATCCATTTTTTATATCTCAAATTCTTCTGATAACATTTTCTATTGTACAATTTTTCCTCATGTTAAGGTAGCAAAAAAGAGAGGTTTGTCCTTCTGCGTTATCAGTGTGGACAGTGTGGCAAAATAGCTGCTTCCACAAGTAATAATTCCACAATAATAATAATAGTAATAATATAAATTCTTGATTAACTTTTCATCCACTGTTAACAGTATTTGATCAAATGTTGTCGCTCTTAATAAAAGCCATATATCTTAATAACTTTCTCATATCTTGTTTGCATCTGCGTATGTCGCCACCATGATAAATCAACACCTGATCTGTAGTTCTTGTTTAGTTTTTAGTTCCCCTTCCACATTCAAAATATCTGTATATGTTAATTTTTTTTCAAGATTTACAAGATTTGCCTGAACAAATGCTTCCGTTTTAAAACAAAATCCGAGCTATCAATTTCTCACCTACATGTTCAATAGGAGATCATAAATGAAATTCAAGCATTCTCTAAACTCATCTTACTTTTCCTTTTGTGTGCAATATTTGTCTGCAATAAGGGATGATTTATGCTTGAAATAACATCTACAGCCTGGACAGTTTAATGATTTCTCTCAGGTGTATCACCAGGTGGGAATTTTGTCAGTAATGTTTCCCACAATCATGTCATTCAAAGGGTTTCTCTTTTTTTCTGTGAGTCCTCTGGTGCCTCACAAGGTTGGATTTGCGACTAAAACTTTTCCCACAGTCAGGACATTCAAAGGGTTTCTCCCCTGTATGAGTCCTCTGGTGTTTCACCAGGCTCAAATTATTACTAAATTTTTTCCCACAGTCACAACATTCAAAGGGTTTCTCTCCTGTGTGAGTCCTCTGGTGTTTCACCAGGCTGGAATTATCACTAAATCTTTTCCCACAAATAGGACATTCAAACGGTTTCTCTCCTATATGAGTCTTCTGGTGTTTCAGCCGGTGGGAATTCTCTCTGAAACTTTTCCCACAGTCAGGACATTCAAAGGGTTTGTCTCCTGTATGAGTCCTCTGGTGTTTCACAAGGAATTTTCAAACTTTTCCACAGTAGGACATTCAAAGGTTTCTCCTGTGTCCTTTTCACCATGAATTACTAAACTTTTCCCACATCAGACATTCAAAGGTTTCTCTCCTGTGTGAGTCCTCTGGTGTTTCACAGGCTGAGTTATACTAAACTTTTCCACAATAGGACATTCAAAGGGTTTCTCTCCTGTGTGAGTCCTCTGGTGTTTCACCAGGGGAATTATTGAACTTTCCCACAAAGACATTCAATTTCCCAGTCGTACATTCAAAGGGTTTCTCTCTGTGTGAGTCCTCTGGTGTTTCACCAGGCTGAATTATTACTAAAACTTTTCCCACAAATAGGACATTCAAAGGGTTTCTCCCCTGTATGAGTCCTCTGGTGTTTCAACAAGTGAGAATTCTGTCTGAAACTTTTCCCACAGTCAGGACATTCAAAGGGTTTCTCTCCTGTGTGAGTCCGCTGGTGTTTCACCAGGTCTGAATTATTACTAAAACTTTTCCCACAGATAGGACATTCAAAGGGTTTCTCTCCTGTGTGAGTCCTCTGGTGTTTCACCAGGCTTGAATTATTACTAAAACTTTTCCCACAAATAGGACATTCAAAGGGTTTCTCTCCTGTATGAGTCCTCTGGTGTATCACAAGGCTTGAATTATTACTAAAACTTTTTCCACAAGTAGGACATTCAACAGGTTTCTCTCCTGTATGAGTCCTCTGGTGTATCACCAGGTGGGAATTCTGACTGAAACTTTTCCCACAATCAGGACATTCAAAGGGTTTCTCTCCTGTGTGAGTCCTCTGGTGTTTCACTAGGTTGGAATTATATCTAAAACTTTTCCCACAGATAGGACATTCAAAGGATTTCTCTCCTGTATGAGCCCTCTGGTGTACCACCAGTGTGGAATTGCGACTAAAACTTTTCCCACAAATAGGACATTCAAAGGGTTTCTCTCCTGTATGAATCCTCTGGTGTATCAGCAGGTGGGAATTACAACTAAAACTTTTCCCACAAACAGGACATTCAAAGGGTTTCTCTCCTGTATGAGTCCTCTGGTGTTTCACCAGGTTGGAATTATTACTAAAACTTTTCCCACAAATAGGACATTCAAAGGGTTTCTCTCCTGTATGAATCCTCTGGTGCATCAGCAGTGTGGAATTGCAACTAAATTTTCTCCCACAGTCAGGACATTCAAAGGGTTTCTCTCCTGTATGAGTCCTCTGGTGTTTCACCAGGCTTGAACTATTACTAAAACTTTTCCCACAAATAGGACATTCAAAGGGTTTCTCTCCTGTATGAGTCCTCTGGTGTATCACCAGGTGGGAATTCTGACTGTAATGTTTCCCACAATAAGGACATTCAAAGGGTTTCTCTCCTGTATGAGCCCTCTGGTGTACCACCAGTGTGGAATTACAACTAAAACTTTTCCCACAAGTAGGACATTCAAAGGGTTTCTCTCCTGTATGAGTCCTCTGGTGTACCACCAGTGTGGAATTACAAGTAAAACTTTTCCCACAAGTAGGACATTCAAAGGGTTTCTCTCCTGTGTGAGTCCTCTGGTGTTTCACTAGGTTGGAATTATTACTAAAACTTTTCCCACAGATAGGACATTCAAAGGGTTTCTCTCCTGTATGAGTCCTCTGGTGTATCACCAGGTGGGAATTCTGACTGTAATGTTTCCCACAAGTAGGACATTCAAAGGGTTTCTCTCCTGTATGAGTCCTCTGGTGTATCACCAGGTGGGAATTCTGACTGTAATGTTTCCCACAGAAAGCACATTCAAAGGGTTTCTCTCCTGTGTATGTACTCTGGCGTATCATTGTTTTGGAATTCTGACTGAAATTTTCCCCATAGATTGGACATTCAAAGGGTTTCTCTCCTGTGTGCGTGCTCTTGTGTCTCAAGAGGTAGGAATTTGTAACGAAACCTTTCCCAAAATCTCGACACTCATAGGGTTTGTCCTTCCATGAATCCTCTGATGTATTACCAGGCTGGAATTATGACTGGAAATTCTCCCACAGTCAGGACAGTGAAAGGTTTTTTTTCTTTTGATTCTTCTGATGTATCACCAAGCTGGAATTACAACTGAAAGTTTTGCAACAGTCAGGACATTCAAAGCATTTCTCTCCTATGAGAGTCTTCTGGAATATTACCAGTGTGGAATTTTGATTTTCCCATAATCACGATATTCAAAGGGTTTCTCTTCTGTCTGGGTGCTCTGGTGTCTCATGAGATGAAAATTTGTAATGGAGCTTTTCCCATTATCTAGACACTCATACAGTTTCTCCATGGAGTCAATCCACTGATGTATCACCAGACTGGAATTGTGACAATATCTTGTTTAGAGGTGCTTTCATTCAAGCCATTTTCTTCCTCACAGGGAGAGGCCTATATTACTGTCTGCTCCACATGGCTTTACTATTCACCTTTTCTTCCAACTGACTTCCAGAAATACTGAATTAAAATAATCTCCCTTGACATTTCATATAATGTATCCTTCAGTTGTGCATAATCTGCTTATTCTGGCTTGAAATCTTTTTTAATTTGGTCTAACAACTTCTGGAGAAGGAGGAGAATTGTATGGTTTTCTGAATGAAAAGGAAAATATTTTGATTTCTGGCTTGATTTCTTTCCCTTTTCAACATTGCTTGTTATTTGTAGTTGTCCTGAGTTCTCTTCTTGCCATCTTCTTTGTCTGTAAGATTTAAAGAAAAGTGTAACATTAATTGTTTATAAAATGTTTAGAGATGATGTGAAAGAATAAAAAAGTAAATATTGCAATGAAAAAACAAACATGCCCCAATACTAGAATAATCTCCTACTTACCTTGTTTATGATTCATTTGACACATGGAAGACTAGTGAGATCCATGTTCAAATAAATATGTGTTCAATCAAATTCTTAGCAACACAAAGGACTATCATCAATTATAACTTGTAGTGCTGGGGATAGATTATATAATTGCAGATATACCCACCTACGTATGTATTCATGTGAAAATCTATGTCTTTCAAGTCTGATAAAATTTTCCAGAATGTTTACATTCAAACCTTCTGAGCTAAATTTAGAGATGTGGGGGCTTCAACTGATGAAATGATGCCGAAAGCTTCTGCAAGATTTGAAGCATCGCTTTTGTCCATGGAAGTCCTCAGAATCAAATAAGAGCAGAAAACACTGTCCACAAGTACTCTGGTGACATCCCCACTCAAGTAGTCCTCACTTAATTTACCATAATTGGAACTGATATCTGCATCATTAAGCAGCTCAATCATTAAGCATGATGTCACATGACAGTGCCAAGTTGCATCTGTTCCTCTGTATTTGTTAAGCAAATCACTGTAGGTTGTTAAAGGCAATTCCATATTACTGCGGACTTACAATTTCCTGCCAGGTATACCCAATGATTTTGCTTGTGAGAAGCTAGCTGGGAAGGTCACAAATGGGGATCATCAGTGTGGGATGCTGCGGTCATCATAAAAGTTTTTCCCCTCAACTGAAAAGAATGAACTTCTGAAAACCAGGTGTTCCAAAAGGAATCCTTTATTGAAAGGGATTTTACTTCAACACTAGGCAAAGCAGAGCCTAAGATATCCCCAGGCGTACAGTCATAGATAAAGGAAGTTAGAACCCTCCCCTTATTCAGATATGGATTTAGGCAAACAAAGAACCAACATATTAATTCCCACTCCCCATCTCTGGGAACATATCTTAGCAGAGTTCCCAGGAGTATCTTCCAGAGCAGGAATTTTTATGGTTCCTTCTCATCTTGTTATCTCTTCAAGAGGTGACAAGTTTCTGGACATCTGGCTCCACTCCTCTAGTAGTACATCATATGCAAGTTATACAGAATCAATATAGGATTTAATATATTCAGGTTACATCAAAAGGATTACTTGTACCACCTCCCCCACTTCTCCTTCCATTGAGGAATGGCAGATACATAGATCTGACAATCAGCTGTCCAGATATTCCCAGAAAAGGGTGTCTTGGAGGGTGGGGAGCCCCAGGGATGCCTATGGCAGGCAAGCCTGGCCCTGCTCTAGGCCTCCAAGAGCTTTCCTCAGTCTTGAGGTATGCCAGGAGGGACGAATCCAGGGCCCACTGAAAATGGTGGCTGCTTCCAGGACACAGTCATGAGGCCCAAGGATGCGTTTCATTCCCTCCCTCTGCAACATGAGGATCAGAGATCTTCCAAAGGCAAGGAGGAAGAGGAGGGTATGAGGCCAGGTGGGGTGGCAGTCAGGCCTGAGGACTGCAGGGACCCAGCAGGAGTGAGGAAAATCCTATGGGGACCCTGGGGAGCAGAGGGAAGGGGCAGGGATGGGAAACAGAACATAGGGAGTCTTGGAGGGTGGGGGAGCCCCAGGGATGCCTGTGGCAGGCAAGCCTGGACCTGCTCTAGGCCTCTAAAAGTTTTCCTCAGCCCTGAAGTAGCCAGTACTTTGCTTAGCAACTCGCACGTTCAATTAATGGCTGCCCCAGGGAGAGCAGGAGATTCAGGCAGCTAAGGAAAGCTGTCTCACTTAACAGTCATTGCAACATGTAACCATATTGCAAGGCCCATAATAGTTGTATCTTGAGGATTACTTTTATGCTGGCTGGGGAATTAGGGGGCTCAACATCTGGGCAGAACCAAGGTAGAAGACTGAAACTCCACATGTGGGAATTTCATAATCAGCATACAAAAAAGCTCCACCCAAAATTCCTTTTTGAGGAATTCCACTACTTCTGAAAAAAGGAAATATCCAGAAGCAGATAACCAGAAACCAAACTTATTTCATTCTTTGACAAAATGACTATAGCAGTAAACTAGAGAAATGCTTTGGATTTAGACTTCAGCAAGGCATTTGACAAAGTAGACCACAACCTATTTCTTGGTAAGCTAGAAAAATGTGGAAATAGACAGCATCACCAACAGATGGATTTGTAACTGGCTGACAAACTATATACTCAACGCATAGTCCTTAATGGTACCACATCCACATGGAGGGAAGTAAGCAGTGGGATATCACAAGGTTCTGTCTGAGGTCCAGTACTCTTCGATATCTTCATAAATGACTGAGATGAGGGTATACAGAATAGGTGGAACATAGCAATATCTATAAGAGGGAACATTGAATCCCAGTGGACAATCATTTAAATGTGACCTAGCAGACTGTTGTAGTGGCCAAAAAAGCCAATGCAATATTAGGCTCTATTAACAGAGGGATACAGTCAAGATCAAGTGAAGTGCTAGTACCAATTGATAATGCTTTGGTAAGGCCACAGTTGGAGTTCTGCAATCAGTTTTGGTCACCAAGAATTCAAAAATGTTGAGACTCCATAAAGAGCCCATAGAAGAGCAGCAAGGAGGATTAGGGGGCTGGAGGCTGAAATAAGTAAAGAACAGTGGCAGGAACTGGGCATGGCTAGTCTAGTGAGGAGGAGAACTAGGGGAGACATGACAGCGGTGTTCCAGTAATTGAGGGGTTGCCACAAAGAAGAGGGGGGTCAACCTATTCTCCAAAGCACCCAAAGGCAGGACAAATGGATGGAAACTAACGAAGGAGAGAAGCAACCTAGAACTAAGAAGAAATGTCCTAACACCCAGAACAAACCAGTGGAACGGTTTCCCTTCTCCTGCTCTATCAGGGGGTTGGAATAGAAGACCTCCAGGGATCCTTCCAACGACGATCCTCTGCAACACTCCTCTAGTGATGGAGAAACAGCCTTAACTTAAAAGAGGTTTTTAAAATCTTCTCACCAGAAGGAAATCTGCAGCCACCAGAGGGCTTAAATTTGGGGAGGGAAGGAACCTGCAGCAGCAGCAGCTGACACGCTTCAGCCCAGTTGCTTCTCTGCTTCCAGGCCGTGGAGGGAACCGAACAGCCCGACTTGGTCCCGGACTCTCCTCTCACCTGCAGCTTCGATCGATCCTGGGAAGAGCAAGAAAGCCGCTCTGCACACCTCCTTCCTCCCATGAGGCATCCGGAAGAGGAAGTTCCTCTGCGCTTCTCCACTCTTCCCATCCTTTCTAGCATTATATTACTTGATGGTTTTAACTCTTTAAGCTCAACTACAGAGTCGACCTACTATACTGTTGGCTTTATAGGCACAGATCTTGTCCTCTTGACTTCCATCTCCGGTTAGGAAACGCCATGTGCAAATTCTGTAAATTTACTTCCAGGGAAGTCTACATGAGGTCCCAGATGGAGGAAATTACACAGCAGGGCCTAGAAAATGGGGACTAAGAAAAGGGACAATTCTCAATATATGGTAGAAGAAATATTTGGAATGGAATGGAATAGAATGGTATAACAGGGTTGGAAGGGACCTTGGAGGTCTTCTGGTCCACCCCCTCCTTAAGTAGCAAACCCTGCAAGGAAATGGTTGTCCAATCTCTTCTTTAAAACTTTGGAGTGTTGGAGCGTACACAACTTCTGAAGGCAAGTTTTTCCACTGTTTATTTGTTCTGTCAGAAAATTTCTCCTTAGTTTTTCTTCTTTATTAGTTTCTTCTCCTGCCTTCAGGTGCTTTGGGGAATAGCTTGACTCCCCCTTCTTTGTGGCAACCCCTGAGATACCAGAACACTGCTATCATGTCACCCCGGTCCTTCTTTGCATTAAAGAAGACAAACTCAATTCCAGCAACCCTTCATTATGTTTCAGCCTCCATCCCGTCATCTTTGTTGCTCTTCTCTGCACTCTTTCTAGAGTCTCAACATCTTTTTTACATTGTGGTGACCAAAACTGGATGCAGTATTCCAAGTGTGGCCTTACCAAGGCTTTATAAAGTGGTATTAACACTTCACGTGATCTTGATTCTATCCCTGTCAATGCAGCTTAGATCTGCATTGGATTTTTTGTCAGCTGCAACACTTTGCTGGCTCATATTTAAATGATTGTCTACTACAGGACTGTCAAAACTGGCGGTGGGCAGACTGGATGTGTCACGTGTAAGCCATGCTCACTCCGACTCCACAAAGGCAAAAAATAGTCGCAATGTGTCATGATTACATTAACTATGTTGTTACTTATACCTATTATCTTGTAAGCAATTGACAAATAAAAAAAAATCGGATTATTCGCTTCATCATTGGAAGCTTTTAAGAGGAGACTGGACAGTTGTTGAAAGGCTGGAAAATGCCTTTCTTCTGAGGGCTCGCTTTTCCTGCTGGGAGAACTCCGGTGCAAGGACACAGACAACTGCTTGGAAGCTGGTTTATTTTTCAGGAAGGCAAGAGATAGCAAGAAGTCTGCGTTCCTGGGGCTAGCCATCTTTGTATAATAAACCCCTGATTTTTATACCATTTTCCTTTTGTGTGTGTGTGCTTGTGTTTGTATTTCTTAATGTTTTAAATCCTGTCAGGGGTTGTCTTCATTTCCACCAGAGGGTAAACTCCACGGGGTGGTTTGATGGGATTATCAGTTTCATCCTAATGTTTTCTTATATTTGTTTGGTGGCAATCTCCTGTCTGCTATGGAATTTATTTTATGTCTTTTTTCTATTTGTTTTGCTGATTTGGCATGACCTTTTGTTTGTAAGGGATTTCTTTTTCTTGTTTCCCTAGCTTTCTTAATTACTTGGCTTTTCTCTAGGGGGCTTCTTTCAATACCTTTTATTAAATCTCTTTTCCTATACAAATTTGTTTTATGGCTGGCCTGATGTTCCCTTTGGGCTTTTCCTGCTTAGGTGTCACCACTGTCCTCATGAGGTTCCCTTTCCACACAGTCACTTGTCTGAAATAGTATAAGGTTGGACTAAAAGACCTCCAAGTCCATTCCAGATCTATTCTATTTCGGAGATATTGGCTCTGAGCTCTGTTGTGTGAAGGAATCTGGAATAAAATAATCCCAAAATGTTATTAATTCCCTTTTCATTCAGGAACTCATAATGGCATACAAAGCACTTCCTGGGTAGCATGCTGTAATTTACAGGGTAAACGTCCCCTGGGCAGCCTCCCTACCTACCCTGACATACTTTTTGCCTCTCGATATTTTGTAGCTCATGGAAAGTGTCTTTATGTCTGACCTAACACTGAATTATAACTTTCCATCCAGCATCCTTCAGCCTTACATCAGATGTTTGGTTTTGATGGCTTTTAAGTCAAGTCATTTCATTTGCTGCTTTCAGGGCTAGGCCTGATAGGACTTTCCAAGGTTGCATAGATGGTTTCACGCTTTTAAGATGGGGCTGAAACCAGGGGTGGGATTCTACCGGTTCGGTCCGGTTCTATAGAACCGGATGTTAGGGCTCCCGGTAGTTTGGAGAACTGGTAAAATGGCCCCATGGCTGGCCCTGCCCTTCTCCGGTCCGCTTCTCCTCTCCCTGCCCATTCAGTCCCTATTGCACATGCGCAACATTGTGCACATGCACGACATGCCTGCAGCCTGCTTTTGCCCTCCAGGCCGGCCACTGCTGACTGCCTTTCTCTCCTGGGCAGCAGAGAAGCAGCCTGGTTGAATTCCCTTGTTCTCTGCTGCCCAGGAGACGTTTCCTATAAGCTTTTCGCTCTGCTGGGAGAGGCTCTCCCAGCAAGAGCAGGTGAAAGAAGCAGCCCGGAGCCGATCTGACTGCTCACAGGTAAGCCTGCCCTTCCCCCACTGTCCCCGGGGCTCCCCGGGCCTTGCCCAGCCTATCTAGCTGCTCTCCTCAACATCCCCAGGCTCGGCTGGTCGGCTAAGCTGCCATGCAGTGGTCCATGTGGAGGTGCTTAAAGCAGCAGGGCCGTGAGCACCCGCTGCCCCAATCATCAAACGGGAAGCGGCGGGGTCCACCACCTCTGCTGCCTGCGGAGGTGCTTTGGGAGGGCTGGGGCAGGTGTGTGTGTGTGTGTGTGTGTGTGTGCTTTTATATGTGGAATTCTTAGCCGTCGCCTTGGTCTTCCCCGGCGACCCACTCAGAGCAATGGCTTTTGCTGATGCTAGCGATGGTCAGGAAAAGACCTGGCCATTGCTCCGAGTGGGTCTCTGGGGAAGACCAAGGCAAAGGCTAAGAATTCCACGTAGGTGGAGCGTCGCATCCCGGAAGCGCCAACAGAGCAGGGGAATAAGGACGTGTGCGGTTGGAGCCGGCTTGCAGGAGAAGAATTTGTTTTGGTGGGATGCTGGTGCTCGACGCAGCCCACTGACCCCTCTCCTCGGCCGTAGTCTGGAGCTCCATGCGGGTGTAGAGCGCCGTCCTTGCCCTCCCTCTTCCCAGGCTCCCTTTCCTGTTTAACCTGCCCGCTCTCCCTCATGTCCTTTCTTCCTCCCCACCCGCTGGCCATGGCTTCTTTCCGCGCCTCCGGGTTCCAACTGGAGCCTGATCATGAACATCGTGAACAGCATCATCGGGGTTAGGGTGCTGACGAAGCCCTTCTGTTTCCGACAGGCATTAATGGTTATTATATAAAATATATAGGTTGAATATTCACCTCAGGAGCAGTAGCATGACTTGCTTGTTGTATTGCTCAAGGTTTATGTTTCATTTTTTTTGTTTTTATTTCGTATTCTTTTTAAATTGTGTTATATTGTCTGTTCTTAAAACCTCTATCCTGCATTATTGATATAAAAGGGGATAGCATATGTAAGATTTCTCTTGATACATGAATTCCAAGGTTCATTATTTCTTTAATGCTTTCTCTCTCTTATATTGTCTGGTCATGTTTGTTATAACCTGGTTCTTAGATACCTGTTCATCTGTGTGACTTGTCTGACAGGCACAAAAATATAGAATTTGGGATTAAACTTTGTTTTATAAATTGAGAAATTACGAACGATTTCTGTTTATCATTAAAGTAATCTTATATCTATATGGGAGTCATATAAATCTTGTTTCTTTTTTTCTATTTTTCCTTCCCCACCCCCCGCTTACCATTGGCATAGATGTTGAGAGGCTTTCAGATTGTGGAATCCAATGTAAAGTAGATTTTAGAAACATATGCCCCAGGTTGTTTCATATTAAGAAATGATCTGTGTGTTTAAGCTCCAGATACGTTCCTTAGGAGCCATTTTGGTGTAGTAGTTCAGGCATCAGGCTTGAAACAAGGAGGCTGAATTGTAGTTCCACCTTACCCTAGTGCCTAGTCCCACCTTAGGCCCAAAGCCAGCTGGGTGACCTTGGGCCACTCACTGTTTCACTAGCCCTAGGAAGAAGGCAGTGGCAAATCCTTTCTGAAATCTTGCCAAGAAAACTGCAGGGATGTTTCCAGGAAGATGTCAGGATTGACTTGAAGGCACACACAAAAGATAAAGTTTGCATTACATGATTTACAGAATTAAAGAGCCCTGGAAAATGTTTTTTGCAGTAATTAAGAAAAAAGTGAGGTGAAATTGCCTGTCCAATGAATGAGTGGCATACTTATAATAATAAATGAATATGCAACTTCCTGAAATTCCCAGCCATTGCAACCATTGTTTAAAAGTTGCTCTTTTTTAATTAAAAAAAATCAATATTTACATAAATGTTTATATTTACATACAAGCCACGCCCAGCCAATCATGTGACCACCAAGCCACCCCCCCCAGTCAGCAAGCCATGCCCACCCAGTCATATGACCACCAAGCCACACCCACAAATTAGGCCACACCCACAGAACCGGTTGTTAAGAAATTTGAATCCCACCCCTGGCTGGAACTGAGTGTTTCCTAGTCTCTAACCTTGTGCCTTCACCAACCTGGATCTTCTTCCCCACAAAATCTATCTGGTAGGGCTCCTCCCTGGTGTGAGTCCTTCCATGAATAACCAGGGAACTTTTCTGACCAAAGCTTTTGCTGCATTTGCTGATACGCCTTTTCTCCAGTGTGGATTGTCCTGGGCATAGTCAGCTGTGATCTACAATATCTGCGCTTTTCCCACAATAAGCAGATCTGTGCATCTTTTCCACCACTTATACTCTTGGATGCTCAAGGACCATTGATATCCTTGGATGCTCAAAGATGCAAAAAATACTCTGAATTCCTTCTTGAATAGACTTTGATTCAAACTACTGTTTGCTTCCTCACAGGGTAAAGCCTGCATTACTGCCTGCCTTATGTGGCTGTCCAAGTGACCTTTTCCTTCCCGCTGACTTCCAGCTATTTCCCTCTTTTTTTGAACTAGGAAATGATCCCCCTTGATATTTTGATATGTTTCTTTCACATACCCTCCACAACATGGGAGAGAAGAGCAAATCCCACAACAACAACAACAAGAGAACCGAATCATTACTAGGCAAAAATCTAAGCAGAAGTAGATAAATGGTGGAGGGGAAGAAGTTGCTCTCCATCAATATAAACGGATTAAATTCATTATTAAAAAGAAAAAGGATATTCTCAAAACTTATTCAACATAACGCAGATATAATATGTCTTCAAGAGACACATATTTCAAGAATGACGAAAGACATCTAATTTGTCCAAAATTAGGTAAACTTTTACAGCACCCGACCGACCAACACAAGAAAAAAGGAATGGCAATTTATGTAAAACAAGATGTAAAGGCAGAATTAATCTGGTCGGATCCGAAGGAAGAACTCTGGTTATACAAGTTTGGATAAACCACATCACATTTTTACTTGTAGCAATCTATGCCCCAAATGATGACCAGGGAAATTTTTAAACACCTTCACCAAAAAATAGTAGGCTTTGAAAAAGAAACATTTGCTTGATTGGCGATTTTAACTCCATTGCAGACTACCAGAAAGACCATAGTAATATGGGGAAAAACAAGAAGGGGAAAAGGAACTTTCTGAGGCATGTAAGGAAATGTTGAGAGAGTTAAATTTAAAAGATCTATGGAGGGAGCGGAATCTTGAAGGAAAACAATTTACATATTATTCTAACCCACATAAGACTTGGACCAGAATAGATATGGCTTGGATGGATTTGGACTTGGCTAATGAAATAAAAGAAATCAAAATCCTACCGAATGAATGGGCTGATCATAACCCAATACAGCTAATTTGGAGAGATAGGAGACGAATAAAAAAAGATGGACACTAAATAACCAAATTGTAAACGAAGAAGAGTATATTAATAAACTGAAAGAGGAGCTAAACTATTTTCTAAAAGATAATAATAATGAAACAACTTCAAAACAGAACATTTGGGATACTATGAAAGTAATTATAAGAGGCACAACAATTTCCTATAATGCTATGAGAAACAAGAGAATTTATGCCCAACAAAACGCGTTACAACAACAAATCCAAGACTTAGAAATACAATTACAAAAACCCCTAAGACCCAAGGACTACAAAATCAGTTAATACTAGCCAAACATAAGCTGAATTTAATTGAACAAGATAAATTAGAAGTTAGCTTGAGAAGGTCCAAACAAAATTATTTTGAACACGCCAATAAACCAGGAAGATGGCTATCTTATAAACTTAAAAAGAAAAAGAAAAGAGATTGATACACCAATTAATAGATGAGAAAGGCATCCCACAACATGAGATTGAGAAGAAAAAGGATATTATATTAAACTATTTCCAAAGATTATATAAAAAGAAGAAATCAATGAGGATAAAATAAGAACTTATCTGGAGAATACGAATGATAAAACAATAGGGGAAGGAGACAAAGAATTACTAAATAAGGATATTACATGGTCTGAGTTAAAATCTGCAATGGAAAATCAATGTAATAATAAATCCCCTGGTCCAGATGGGATTCCAGTAGAATTATATAAAGCCACATTAGATTTAGTAGGGCCTCTGATGCTGGAAGTGTTTAACTGAAGTACTTTTGGCTGCCAAAATGCCAGACTCATGGAGGGAGGCGTTGATTGCGTTAATTCGAAGGAGGATGTGGATGCCAGATATATCAACAATTATAGACCAATCTCACTTTTAAATGCCGATTATAAATTATTTACCTCAATTATTGCGAATAGAGTAAAACAAGTTTTAAATTTATACATTCATGAAGACCAAAATGGTTTCCTTCCATTCCGCCAAATTAAAAACAATTTAAGAACCGTTATTGACGTCTTAGAATATTATGAAGCTCATCCAGAGAAACAATTTACACTCTTGTTTCTAGATGCGGAGAAAGCATTCGATAACTTACATTGGCACTTTTTAATACAAAAATCTATAACATGAATCTGGGCACTAAATTCGAGAATATTATCACAACAATTTACAATACCCAACAAGCCAATATACTAATTAATGGTGAACAAACAGGCCCACTAAGCATTGAAAAGGGCGTTAGACAGGGTTGCCCTCTCTCACCCCTCTTATTTATATTTGCTTTAGAATCATTGTTAACGGATAAGACAAAATCCTGAAATTCAAGGGTTAGGGTCAAGGCAGAGGAATATAAATTACAGGCGTTTGCAGACGATATGGTTTTCTTCCTAGAGGATCCCATGGAGAAAGGACATAATCTAATAAAAGAACTAGAACAATATGGTTCAGTAGCAGGACTAAAGATCAACAGAAATAAGACGAAATTACTGACTAAAAATCTAACAGAGAACCAGAGGAAAGAATTAGAAAAAACCATGGGGATACAGGCAACAAAAAGGTCAAATATTTAGGCATATGGTTAACACCACATAGTAAATCACTCAAAGAGAATAATTATGATAAACTGTTACAGCAAATTAAGAAAGATCTAGAATCCTGGAATAAGTTGCAGCTTTCTTTACTGGGCAGGATTGCCACAATCAAAATGAACATTTTACCAAAACTCCTTTACTTATTCCAGACAATCCCAATAAAATTACCAAAAATTTTTTTGATGATATAAATAAGGTAACTCTTAAATTTATTTGGCAAGGGAAAAAAGCTAGAATCAGTATTAAGGCCTTACAAGATGCAAAAAGTAGAGGTGGGCTAGCGCTTCCAAACTGGGAATTATATTATTGGGCAGCCAACTTATTATGGTTAAAAGACTGGGTCAATTTACGGAATAAAAGAACTCTAGCCTTGGAAGGGCACGACCTTCAGAGAGGATGGCACGCATTTCTATGGGATGTGGGAAAACTAAACAGGCGTACTTTCATAGACATCTTATTAGAGATTCACTATTAACTAATTGGAAAAAATATGTAAAAAACATTATTTAAAAATTCGATTTGGCTTTCAACAATGGAGGCAATGGTTCATCCCAACAATTTGGATATAACAAAAGCGACTAAATATAAAGATTTATTAGATCCTTTAGGAAAATTAAGAACTCGACAGGAATTACAGGAACAGGGATTTAAAATTGATCAGTGGTTATATATACAAATCCATAGTAGATACAAACAAGATATCAAAGAGTTTGGAATCTATAGCAAATTACAACACTTAGATAAAATCTTATTAGGATCAAATAAAAAGAATATTTCTAAATTTTATAAATATTTATTGGAGGTAGAATTAGAGCAAGAGATAGTGAAAGGGAACATGATAAAGTGGAGTAGGAATATTGGAAGAAGCATTACATTAACAGAATGGGAAAAGATCTGGAATAGAATCATTAAGATTACGAAATCTGCGGCGTACAAAGAAAA
>NC_142008.1:136032634-136098630 GCF_049901715.1 Pseudonaja textilis | reverse complement strand
AGTGGCAAGAGACGAGCACATAATAAGCGGACCCTCCTCTCTCCCACCTTTGATCCTTGCTCCTCTTCATCACTGAACCCCACACTCCCCTCAGCCCTGACGATGTTCCCTAGCTGGCTCATGAAACGTCTGCCAGAAAACCACCTGACTCAGTGAGCACCAATCACACACCCCCAACACACACACACAATCCTTTCTTTAGCGACCATTCCGAGCGATGACGGATGTGCTGGAGAGGTGGGGGAGGGGGATCCAGCAGCCCCGCCCTCTGGGGATTAGGGGAGTGGGAGCGATTGACTGGCCTGGGTGGTCGAGGGAGGGGGAGTTTGGGGAAGGCAGGAGGGTCTTTGTTGAAGACCTTGGACTGCCCCTTGTCAGAAATGGTGCAGAGTCTCCTGCTTAGGGGCTGGGGATGGACTAGATGACCTGCAAGGTCCCTTCTGATTTGCCCAAAATCACCCACCTGTCTTATTTTGCCTAAGGTAGAATTAGAACTCACCATCCTCTAGTTGTTGGCTGAAATTTCCCAGCTGGCTTGAATGCCTAAAGCAGGACTAGAACTCGTGCTCTCCTGCTGATCGGCATATAATAAACGAACGCTTTGCACTGATAATGTTCCTTAGTTGGGTCATGAAACGTCTTCAAAAACCACCCGACTCAGAGGGAACCAATCAGCCCCCTCCAAGACACACACACACAGTCCTTTCTTTAGCGACCATTCTGAGCGATGACGGATGTGCTGGAGAGGTGGGGAGGGGATCCAGCAGCCCCGCCCTCTGGGGATTAGGGAGTGGGAGCGATTGACTGGGCCTGGGTGGTCGAGGGGAGGGGGAGTTTGGGGAAGGCAGGAGGGTCTTTGTTGAATGCCTTCGACTGCCCCTGGTCAGAAATGGTGCAGAGTCTTCTGCCTAAAGGCTGGGGTTGGACTAGATGACCTGCAAGGCTGCAAGCTTTCTGGCCGGTGGGGGAGCCAAGAGATCAGGACTTTCCTGTTTGGCTTTTAGGATCTACTGAGGATCACCCTGCATTGCAACAAAGCTGACGCCCTCAAGGCTTTGCAACCTGCCTTTTGCACGCAATCTTTTGCTCTGGGCGCTGGAAAGCCCCTTAGTGGCTGCGCCGATCCTGTCCCCTCTTTCCTCCCTCAGCGGACCCCGTAGAGACGCAGGCGATGTGCAGAAAACCCGCCTTGGTGGTGTTTAATCTGGGTGAGCGTGGCTTGGATGGATCGTCCTGGGCTGCGGCTTGGGATTAGGGGTGTGGGAGCTATTGACTGGCCTGGGTGGTCGAGGGGAGAGGGGAGCTTGGGGAAGGCAGGAGGGTCTTTGTTGAAGACCTTGGACTGCCCCTTGTCAGAAATGGTGCAGAGTCTCCTGCTTAAAGGCTGGGGTTGGACTAGATGACCTGCAAGGTCCCTTCTTAATATGCTAATGAAGAGTGAAGCCGGTCCGCCTTCTGGGCGGGGGAAAAAGAAACAAGTTAAAATCATTGGTCTATTTTCCTGGGGAGGGGAGGGATAATCTTGGAAGGAGGGAGCGGTTGGGCAGGCACCACCCCTACACCTTAACGGACTCCATCGAGGGCTGTTCTGACCGGCTGAGGACCTGGCCTCTCCATTCGACCCCCACTTAACCTTGGCGAGGAAGTGGGGCCCCTGCAGACATCAAAGCACAAAGCGGCTGAACTGAGGTTGGGCATCCCAGCGGCACCAGCGGCCACCACCATCACCGCAGCAAGGGGAGGAGAACCTGCCTCGGCCACTCCAAGATGGCCACACAAGCCCGGCCAGCTCCGTCCCCCCCAGCGAAAGGAGACTGGAGATCGTACATGGGTCCATTTCACATCTTCAGGGAAGCAAATGACCGTCTGGCTGTATCGGACAAGAGGAGAAGAGCATTTTTCCTGAGCTCCTGTGGACGGGACGTCTTCCAAACGGCTACAGGCCTCTCGGCACCAACACACATGCCGGCAGTAGTGGGAGGGAGCTTCAGGACTCGCTATGAGCACATTATGCACCCCCAGCACCAGCCTTGGTCCCATGAGTTTCTCCCCAGGGATCAAAAAGGCCGTGAGACAGTCTATGACTTTGTGGCAACGCTGAGAGAAATGGCAGGCGACTGCAATTCAGCGATCTGGAGGAGGAAAGGATGCGAGAGGGGCTCCTTGGGGGTATAAAAGAATTAAGCCTACAGAGGCGATTAAGGGCTCAGCTTGATCTCACCTTCCAAGCCACCCTAGACGAGGCCAAGGCGAGTGAGTCATCCATGAGGTCAGACACCACCATTCGGAGATCAAGGAGTGGACATCCCTCGGGCGGAGCAGCCACCGTGCATCACGAGAGCATGGAACATGGAGACGATACATCCAAGGGTGACAAAATCCACCACACATGTTCCGAAGAGGAGGCAGGGAGTCCGGAAATGGGAGAGAGGCGCCTCTTTGGTGTCACATGTCGGGGCAATCCCCCAGAGCAGCAGGCCGATCCAAAGACGCCACTTGCCAAAGATGCACAGGAAGGGCACACCGCAAACCCTTGCCGTGCAACCCAGCCGGCATCCCGCCTCCAGAGGCCGATTGTTTCCCGACGTGTCCATGTGCTCCCTGATGGGATTCCGAAGGCACCGTTTCTGAGGCACCAGCAGAGAGACGACAAAGTTGCAAACACAAAGTAGCCCCACAAACGTTTGTCAACTACTACAGCGCCCAATGCTCCAAGAAATTCCACACCACCGTCGACCTTGAGGGATCACTGTGTGATATGGTGGTGGACACAAGTTCGTATATGACCCTCGTGTTCTGGCCAACTGTTAACAAGGCCGTTCTGGGCTTCAAGGAACAGCACCATCAAGGACCCAGATCCTCATCCCTGTCCTGGGGAGGGGTCCTTCCAAATTAAATTTAAAAGTTTTGTCGGGTGAATGGAGACCTGCCAAACCTTCTCTGCTAAGAATGGTTCGATGTCCTGGGTCTGGAAGTGACTGCCGTCCTCGCCTACCAAGACGAGAGCATCGAGGAGGAGCCGGTCACGGCATTCGCGGACGTCCATAGGTGGGAGTCCAGGCAAGTATAGGGTGACACCTTAAAACCCTTGGTCTGTGTCCCCACCGGGAAAAAGACCAATCATTTTAAATTTAAATGGTGCATAAGCGCACCAACGTGCCTACCGTCCATTTTTTTGTTTTATATCCCTTTCATGTATTCATAACTATTTTTATACTTATACTTACCTTTTATCTTATAATCTCTTGAAAGAATAAATAAATAAAAACAAATAAATTATTTCTTTTCCCTCCTAGAAAACAGACCAGATTGACATCATAGTTCCTTGGCTTCACTCTCCATTAGCATATGCAAAGTCTTCCTCCTCGACTTACAACATTTCCTTAATGACCCTTGGAAGTTACAACGGACGGAGAAAAAGGGGACTTGGGACCAACGTTTCATACCTAACAACCGTTGCAGCATCCCCAGCAAGCCAAATTCCCTTAAACCACCATTCCTGGCCACCGATTTCTCATATGCCTTGAATTGAATGGAGAAAAGCCCACCTATTGAATTCTGGGAGTTGCAGCTCAGGCGCCTGGCTAGGGATTCTGGGAGTTGAAATCCATCCATCTTCACGGGCCCAGCTTGGAAAAGGCGGCATGTTCCAGGGAGGCTGAAGCTCTGTGAGTTCGCTTGATGGTCCCCCAGGCATGAGCTGAACATCTGAAACCGGGTTTTCAACCTTGGCAATTTGAAGGTGGCTCTCTGGGGAATCCTGGGGGTTGAAGCCCACCTTGTGACATTGTCCAGGTTGCCAAACACGGGTCTAAAATCGCCCAGTGTTCCTTTTTCTGCCCCTTCCCTCCTCCTCCTCTAAGGATCCCCTAATCCTCTAAGAATTGGGCGCATCTGTTTCTCGAATCCAAGACGGGCTGCCTGGCATCGCTGCCTCCCCACATGTCTGTTTCCCTGCAAACTGTCCTTCTAGAGGTTGGGGGAGGATTGTGTTTAGGGGAACAGGGTGCTTTTTTTGAGTTACGGGGGTGCAGCCTCCTCTGGCCACAGGTGGATAAGGGGGCATCTGCTGTTTTTCGCCACCCGGGATCCAGAGCCCTTTCCCCATCATCCCCGCCATGTCGTGGCTAATAAATGTTCAATAAACACTTCACAATCGTCACGGTTTCATTTGTGTCTCCTGGGGCCTGCAGGGTTTCCGGGGAGGTGGGGGGGTGGTTGTTGAGTGGCCTTTGCTATGTGCTCGACATATAACCGTAATCCTCAATTTACGACAGGTTACTTAGGAATGGTTCGAAGCTAAGACAGAGCCCCCCAAAGGTCCAGAAGACCAAGATTCGACTCAAAAAAAACACACACGCCCTGTCGCATCGCCATTTGCGCGCTTGACAACCAGACTGCCTCGGCCGCCATTTTCTGCGTCTCGTGGACATGTGAGATTATTTTACGTCATCTTACACCTGCCTTCCACAAACATCCATTGCAGGCAATCGGATCACTTAAAATCATGATTCGCTTAATGACACTTGCCAAAAATAAACAATAAAAACCCTGTACGGTCTTTCGGTGCGCTGCTTAACAACCTGCACACCTTAATCTTAATTCTGGACTCAATTTATGGTCTAAGGTGAGGACCACTAACATTTGAGTGCAGAAAGTTAAAATATTCTCGGGTGAAAAAAATTTGGGAAGATCCACTTCCAAGTTTAACTTCTCTTTTAAAAAAACCTTTTATTTTTGGGTTTATCTCCTACTCTTGCTTTGTACAACTGCGGGTGTTTCTATTTCTTTTTTTAAAAATGGGACATCCTGGGTGACACAACCGTCAGCAACTCACATGATGGGCAAAGCGCCTGATCCAAGACATTCAGCTGCCCTTTGTCCTAAAGTGGGACTCGAACTCACTGCCCCCTGGTGATTGTCTAAAAAGTGGGACTACACCCCGCCCTCTCCTGGTGAGTGGCAAGAGACGAGCATATAATAAGCGGACCCTCCTCTCTCCGACCTTTGATCCTTGCTCCTCTTCATCACTGAACCCCACACTCCCTTAGCCCTGACGATGTTCCCTAGCTGGCTCATGAAACGTCTGCCAGAAAACCACCTGACTCAGTGAGCACCAATCACCCCCCCCAACACACACACACACAGTCCTTTCTTTAGCGACCATTCTGAGCGATGACGGATGTGCTGGAGAGGTGGGGGAGGGGATCCAGCAGCCACGCCCTCTGGGGATTAGGGAGTGGGAGCGATTGACTGGCCTGGGTGGTCGAGGGGAGGGGGAGCTTGGGGAAGGAAGGAGGGTCTTTGTTGAAGACCTTGGACTGCCCCTTGTCAGAAATGGTGTAGAGTCTCCTACTTAAAGGCTGGGGTTGGACTAGATGACCTGCAAGGTCCCTTCTTAATATGCTAATGAAGAGTGAAGCGCCCGCCTCCTGGGCGGGAAAAAGAAGCAATTTAAAATCATTGGTCTATTTTCCTGGGGAGGGAGGGATAATCTTGGGAGGAGGGAGCGGTTGGGCAGAGTATCCTGCTTAGGGGCTGGGGTTGGACTAGATGACCTGCAAGGTCCCTTCTGATCTGCCCAGAATCACCCAGCTCTCTTTTTGCCTAAGGTAGAAATAGAACTCACCATCCTCTAGTTGTTGGCTGAAATATCCCAGCTGGCTTGAATGCCTAAAGCAGGACTAGAACTCTTGCTCTCCTGCTGATCGGCATGTAATAAACGAAGGCTTTGCACTGATAATGTTCCTTAGTTGGGTCATGAAACGTCTTCAAAAAACCACCCGACTCAGAGGGAACCAATCAGCCCCCCCTCCAAGACACACACAAACAGTCCTTTCTTTAGCGACCATTCTAGCGATGACGGATGTGCTGGAGGTGGGGAGGATCACAGCCCGCCTCTGGGATTAGGGAGTGGGAGCGATTGACTGAATGCCCTGGGTGGTCGAGGGAGGGAGTTTGGGAAGGCAGGAGGGTCTTTGTTGAATGCCTTCACTGCCCCTGGTCAGAAATGGTGTAGATGACCTGCAAGGCTGCAAGCTTTCTGGCGGCGGGAGCCAAGAGATAGGACTTTCCTGGGCTTTTAGGATCTACTGAGGTCACCCTGCGTTGCAACAAAGCTGACGCCTCAGGCTTGCAACCTGCTTTTGCATCTTTGCTCTGGGCGCTGGAGCCCTCAGTGGCTGCGCCGATCCTCCCCTCTTTCCTCCCTCAGCGGACCCTGATGTGCAGAAACCGCCTTGGTGGTGTTTGATCTGGGTGAGCATGGCTTGGATGGATCGTCCTGGGCTGCGGCTGGGGATTAGGGGAGTGGGAGCGATTGACTGGCCTGGGTGGTCGAGGGGAGGGGGGAGCTTGGGGAAGGAAGGAGGGTCTTTGTTGAAGACCTTGGACTGCCCCTTGTCGGAAATGGTGTAGAGTCTCCTACTTAAAGGCTGGGGTTGGACTAGATGACCTGCAAGGTCCCTTCTTAATATGCTAATGAAGAGTGAAGCCAGTCCGCCTCCTGGGCGTGGGGGAAGAAACAAGTTGAAATCATTGGTCTATTTTCCTGGGGAGGGGAGGGATAATCTTGGAAGGAGGGAGCGGTTGGGCAAGCACCACCCCTACACCTTAACGGACTCCATCGAGGGCTGTTCTGACCGGCTGAGGACCTGGCCTCTTCATTCGACCCCCACTTAACCCCGGCGAGGAAGGGGGGCCCCTGCAGAGATGAAAGCACAAAGCGGCTGAACTGAGGCTGGGCATCCCAGCGGCACCAGCGGCCACCACCATCACCGCAGCAAGGGGAGGAGAACCTGCCTCGGCCACTCCAAGATGGCCACCCACGCCCGGCCAGCTCCATCCCCCCCAGCGGGAGGAGACTGGAGATCGTATATGGGCCCATTTCACGTCTTCAGGGAAGCCAGTGACCTTCTGGCTTCAGTATCGGACAAGAGGAGAAGAGCGTTTTTTCTGAGCTCCTGTGGACGGGACGTCTTCCAAACGGCTACGGGCCTCTCGGCACCAACACACGTGCAGGCAGTTCGTGGGAGGGAGCTTCAGGACATGCTATGAGCACATTATGCACGCCCAGCACCAGCCTTGGTCACATGAGTTTCTCCCCAGGGATCAAAAAGGCAGTGAGACAGTCTATGACTTTGTGGCATCCCTGATAGAAATGGCAGGCGACTGCAATTCAGCGATCTGGAGGAGGAAAGGATGCGAGAGGGGCTCCTTGCGGGTGTAAAAGTTTTAACCCTACGAAGGCGATTAATGGCTCAGGTTGATCTCAGGTTCCAAGCCACCCTAGACAAGGCCAAGGCGAGTGAGTACTCCATGAGGTCACACACCACCATTCGGAGATCAAGGAGTGGCCATCCCTCGGGCAGAGCGGCCACCGTGCATCACAAGAGCATGGAACATGGAGACAATACAGCCGTGGGTGACAAAATCCACCGCACTTGTTCCAAAGAGGAGGCAGGGAGTCCGGAAATGGGAGAGAGGCGCCTCTTTGGTGTCACATGTGGGGACAATCACCCCAGAGCAGCAGGCCGATCCAAAGACGCCACTTGCCAAAGATGCACAGGAAGGGGCACACCGCAAACCCTTGCCATGCAACCCAGCCGGCACCCTGTCTCCAGAGGCCGATTGTTTCCCCGACGTGTCCATGTGCATCCCTGATGCGATTCCGGAGGGCACCGTTTCTGAGGCACCAGCTAGGAGACGACAAAGTTGCAAACACAAAGTAGCCCCACAAACATTCGTCAACTACTAAGCGCCCAATGCTCCAAGAAATTCCACACCACCGTCGACCTTGAGGGATCACTGGGTGATATGGTGGTGGACACAAGTTCGTATATGACCCTCGTGTCCTGGCCAACTATTAACAAGGTTGTTCTGGGCTTCACAAAAGGACCATCAAGGGAACCTCGTCCCTGTCCTGGGGAGGGGGTCCTTCCAAATTAAATTTAAAAGTTTTGTTGGGTGAACGGAGACCTGCCAAACCTTCTCTGCTGAGAATGGTTCGTTGTCCTGGGTCTGGAAGTGACTGCCGTCCTCGCCTACCAAGACGAGAGCATCGAGGAGGAGCCGGTCACGGCATTCGCGGACGTCCATAGTGGGAGTCCAGGCAAGTATAGGGTGACACCTTAAAACCCTTGGTCTGTGTCCCCCACCGGGGAAAAAAGACCAATCATTTTAAATTTAAATGGTGCATAAGCGCACCAACGTGCTTACCGTTCCTGTCCTATTGTTTTTGTTTTCTTATATGTATCCCTTTCATGTATTCATAACTATTTTTATACTTATACTTACCTTTTATCTTATAATCTCTTGAAAGAATAAATAAATAAAAACAAATAAATTATTTCTTTTCCCTCCCAGAAAACGGACCAGATTGAGATCATCGTTCCTTGGCTTCATTCTCCATTAGCATATGCAACAGTCTTCTTCCTTGACTTACAACATTTGCGTAATGACCGCTGGAAGTTACAACAGGACAGAGACAAAGGGGACTTGGGACCAACGTTTCATACCTAACAACCGTTGCAGCATCCCCAGCAAGCCAAATTCCTTAAACCACCATTCCTGGCCACGGTTTCTCATATGCCTTGAATTGAATGGAGAAAAGCCCACCTATTGAATTCTGGGAGTTGCAGCTCAGGCGCCTGGCTAGGGGATTCTGGGAGTTGAAATCCATCCATCTTCACGGGGCCCAGCTTGGAAAAGGCGGCATGTTCCAGGGAGGCTGAAGCTCTGTGAGTTCGCTTGATGGACCCCCAGGCCTGAGCTGAACATCTGAAACCGGGTTTTTCAACCTTGGCAATTTGAAGGTGGCTCTTTGGGGAATCCTGGGGTTGAAGCCCACCTTTGTGACATTGTCAAGGTTGCCAAACACGGGTCTAAAATCGCCCCGTGTTCCTTTTTCTGCCCCTTCCCTCCTCCTCCTCTAAGGATCCCCTAATCCTCTAAGAATTGGGCGCATCTGTTTCTCGAATCCAAGACGGGCTGCCTGGCATCGCTGCCTCCCCACATGTCTGTTTCCCTGCAAACTGTCCTTCTAGAGGTTGGGGGAGGGTTGTGTTTTAGGGGAACAGGGTGCTTTTTTGAGTTGTGAATGCAGCCTCCTTCTGGCCACACGTGGATAAGGAGGCATCTGCCGTTTTTCGCCAACCGGGATCCAGAGCCCCTTTCCCCATCATCCCCGCCATGTCGTGGCTAATAAACGTTCAATAAACACTTTAAAATCATCACTGTTTCATTTGTGTCTCTTTCCACCCTAGAAAAGGCCAAGGCGAGAGAGTCCTCCATGAGGTCAGCCGCCGCCATTCGGAGACCAAGGAGCGGCCATCCCTCAGGCGGAGCGGCCACCGTGCATCACTAGAGCATGTAACATGGAGACAATACATCGTAGGGTGATGAAATCCACCGCACTTGTTCCGAAGAGGAGGCAGGGAGTCCGGAAGCGGAGAGAGCGCCTCTTTGGTGCCCGTGTTGCGGCAATCCGCCCAGAGCGGCATGCCGATCCAAAGAAGCCACTTGCCAAAGATGCACAACGGAAGGGGCACACTGCAAAAGCTTCCGTACAACCCAGCCGGTATCCCGCCTCCAGAGGCCGATTGTTTCCCGACGCGCCATGTGCGTCCCTGACGGGATTTCAGAGGGCGCCATTTCGGAGGCACCAGCGAGAAGACGACCAAGTTGCAGACACAAACTAGCTCCCCAAACGTTCGTCAGCTACTACAGCGCCCAATGCTCCAAGAAATTCCACGCCACCGTCGACATCGACGGATCCCCGTGTGATACGGTGGTGGACACAAGTTCGTTTATGACCCTCGTGTCCTGGCCAAGTATTAAGAAGGCCATTCTGGGCTTCACAAGGAACAGCTCCTAGAGGTTGGGGGGAGGATTATGTTTTAGGGGAACAGGGTGCTTTTTTTAAAGTTACGGGGGTGTAGCCTCCCTCTGTCCACAGGTGGATAAGGGGGCATCAGCTGTTTTTCGCCACCCGGGATCCAGAGCCCCTTTCCCTATCATCCCCGCCATGTCGTGGCTAATAAATGTTCAATAAACACTTCACAATCGTCACGGTTTCATTTGTGTCTCCTGGGGCTTCCAGGGTTTCCAGGGTGGTTGTGGGGGTATCTTTTTTTTAAAAAAAAAATTTTTTTTATTGATTTTTAAAACCAAACATAAACAAACAAAACATAAAAAATAAAAACATAAAACATCTTTTTTGAAAGCAGCTTCATCCTGGGTTACATCTCTTCGTATAGATACAAATTCAAGTTCATGCTCATTTTTATATACCATTCCATATCTTATTACCATTCTACATTTTCTATATAGCTTCTTCCCGATTTAACTTCCTTAATTTTATTTTATTTATTTCATCTCAATTTAGATCATTATACTTCTATTCTATATCTGTCCTGTTTCAGCTCTCTATTATCTTTTCTCATTAAACAAAATTTCTCCTGTAATCACTGATTGGAGTATGACGCCTTTATATCTTTCCCCTAAAATTATAATACTTAATATAATACATACCTTCCATTCGGATTCTGCTTGGTACATTCTAAAATTACACACTATATTTTTTAAAAAGAAAAAATTATGAATATATAATATGATTAAAACAACAATCCATCTCAATTCAATTCTATCGTTTATATTAATATTCATTTAAATCTTAAACATTTTACACATTACTTTTCAAATAGGTATCATGCTACTATGGGAACACATCTAAACTTTCCATAGTTGCTTCCTGGGGTGGGTGGGATATATTGAGTAACCTTAGGTAAGTCCTCGATGTACGACCATAATCCTCAATTTATGACCGGTCACTTAGGAATGGTTCGAAGCTAAGACAGAGCCCCCCAGATGGTCCAGAAGACCAAGTTTCAACTCACAAACGTACACACACCTTATTGCATCGCCATTTGCGAGCTCGACAACCAAACTGCCTCGGCCGCCATTTTCTGCGTCTCGTGGTCATGTGAGGATATTTTACATCATCTCACATCTGGCACCCGACAAACGTCCATTGCAGGCAATTGGTTCACTTAACCTCATGGTTCGCTTAATGACCATTGAAAAAAAATAAATAAATCAAAACCCTCTACGGTCTTTCGGTGCGCTGCTTAAAAACCTGCACACCTTAATTGAAATTCTGGACTCAATTTATGGCCTAAGGTGAGGATTACTAACATGTGAGTGGAGAAAGTTAAAATATTGATATTTTCATTCTTGAGATGACAAAAATTTGGGGAAGATCCACTTCCAAGTTTAAATTCTCTTTTTAAAAAAACCTTGGTTTTTTGGGTTTATCTCCTGCTTTTGCTTTGTACAATTGCAGGTGTTTTTATTTATTTTTTTAAAAAATGGGACATCCTGGGTGACACAACCGTCAGCAACTCACGTGATGGGCAAAGCGCCAGATCCAAGACATTCAGCTGCCCTTTGTGCTAAAGTGGGACTCGAACACACTGCCCCCTGCTGTTTGGCTACAAAAGGTGATTAGAACTCGCCCTCTCCGGCTGAGTGGCAAGAGACGAGCATATAATAAGCGGACCCTCCTCTCTCCTACCTGGATCCTTCCTCCTCTTCATCGCTGAACCTCACACTCCCCTCAGCCCTGACGATGTTCCCTAGCTGGGTCATGAAACGTCTGCCAGAAAACCACCTGACTCAGTGAGCACCAAACCCCCCCACACACACACACAATCCTTTCTTTAGCGACCATTCCGAGCGATGACGGACGTGCTGGAGAGGTGGGGAGGGGATCCAGCAGCCCAGCCCTCTGGGGATTAGGGGAGTGGGAGCGATTGACTGAATGGCCTGGGTGGTCGAGGGGAGGGGGGAGTTTGGGGAAGGCAGGAGGGTCTTTGTTGAATGCCTTCGACTGCCCCTGGTCAGAAATGGTGCAGAGTCTTCTGCCTAAAGGCTGGGGTTGGACTAGATGACCTGCAAGGCTGCAAGCTTTCTGGCCAGTGGGGAGCCTAGAGATCAGGACTTTCCTGTTTGGCTTTTAGGATCTACTGAGGGTCACCCTGCGTTGCAACAAAGCTGACGCCCTCAACGCTTTGCAACCTGCCTTTTGCACGCCATCTTTTGCTCTGGGCGCTGGAAAGCCCCTCAGTGGCTGCGCCGATCCTGTCCCCTCCTTCCTCCCTCAGCGGACCCCGTGAGAGACGCAGGCGATGTGCAGAAAACCCGCCTTGGTGGTGTTTGATCTGGGTGAGCGTGGCTTGGATGGATCGTCCTGGGCTGCGGCTGGGGATTAGGGGAGTGGGAGCTATTGACTGGTCTGGGTGGTCGAGGGGAGGGGGGAGCTTGCGGAAGGCAGGAGGGTCTTTGTTGAAGACCTTGGACTGCCCCTGGTCAGAAATGGTGCAGAGTCTTCTGCCTAAAGGCTGGGGTTGGACTAGATGACCTGCAAGGTCCCTTCTTAATATGCTAATGAAGAGTGAAGCCGGTCCGCCTTCTGGGCGGGGGAAAAAGAAACAAGTTAAAATCATTGGTCTATTTTCCTGGGGAGGGGAGGGATAATCTTGGAAGGAGGGAGCGGTTGGGCAGGCACCACCCCTACACCTTAACGGACTCCATCGAGGGCTGTTCTGACCGGCTGAGGACCTGGCCTCTTCATTCGACCCCCACTTAACCCTGGTGAGGAAGGGGGCCCCTTCAGAGATCAAAGCACAAAGCGGCTGAACTCAGGCTGGGCATCCCAGCGGCACCAGCGGCCACCACCATCACCGCAGCAAGGGGAGGAGAACCTGCCTCGGCCACTCCAAGATGGCCACCCACGCCCGGCCAGTTCCATCCCCCAGCGGGAGGAGACTGGAGATCGTACATGGGTCCTTTTCACGTCTTCAGGGAAGCCAGTGACCTTCTAGGAGTATCGAACAAGAGGAGAAGAGCGTTTTTCCTAAGCTCCTGTGGACGGGACGTCTTCCAAACCGCTACAGGCCTCTCGGCACCAACACACATGCAGGCAGTTCGTGGGAGGGAGCTTCAGGACTCGCTATGAGCACATTATGCACCCCCAGCACCAGCCTTGGTCACATGAGTTTCTCCCCAGGGATCAAAAAGGCAGTGAGACAGTCTATGACTTTGTGGCAACGCTGAGAGAAATGGCAGGAGACTGTAAATTCAGCCATCTGGAGGAGGAAAGGATGCGAGAGGGGCTCCTTGCGGGTATAAAAGAATTAAGCCTACGAAGGCGATTAAGGGCTCAGGTTGATCTCAGGTTCCAAGCCACCCTAGACGGGGCCAAACCGAGTGAGTCCCCCATGAGGTCAGACACTGCCATTCGGAGATCAAGGAGCGGCCATCCCTCGGGCAGAGTGGCCACCGTGCATCACGAGAGCATGGAACATGGAGACGATACATCCAAGGGTGATGAAATCCACCGCACTCATTCCGAAGAGGAGGCAGGGAATCCGGAAATGGGACAGAGGCCCCTGTTTGCTGCTGCATGTAGGGGCAAACCCTCAGAGCAGAATGCCGATCCAGAGAAACCATTTGCCAAAGATGTGAATGGAAAGGACACACCACAAAGGCTTCTCGTGCAAACCAGCCAGCTTCCTGACGCGCGCCATGTGCGTCCCTGACGGGATTCCAGAAGGCGCCATTTCTGAGGCACCAGCGGGAAAAGGGCAAGTCGAAGACATGAGGTGGACCCCCAAACGTTCATCGGCTAGTACAGCGTGAGATGCTCCAAGAAATTCCACACTACCATTGACATCGATGGTGATGTGGTGCTGCACACAAGTTCGTATACGACCCTTGTGTCCTGGCCAACTATTAACAAGGCCGTTCCGGGCTTCACAAGGAACAGCTAAAGCCCCAGAAAATAGTGCTAAAGGACCGTCAAGGGATCCTCATCTCTGTCCTGGGGAGGGGGTCCTTCCAAATTAAATTTAAAAGTTTTGTCGGGTGAATGGAGACCTGCCAAACCTTCTCCGCTTAGAATGGTTCGATGTCCTGGGTCTGGAAGTGACTGCCGTCCTCGCCTACCAAGACAAGAGCATCGAGGAGGAGCCGGTCACGGCATTTGCGGACATCCTAGGTGGGAGTCCAGGCAAGTATAGGGTGACACCTTAAAACCCTTGGTCTGTGTCCCCCACCGCGGAAAAAAGACCAATCAATTTAAATTTAAATGGTGCATAAGCGCACCAACGTGCTTACCGTTCCTGTCCTATTGTTTTTGTTTTCTTATATGTATCCCTTTCATGTATTCCTAACTATTTTTATACTTGTTCCTGTTATCTTAAAATCTCTTGAAAGAATAAATAAATAAAAACAAATAAATTATTTCTTTTCCCTCCTAGAAAAAAGACCAGATTGACATCATAGTTCCTTGGCTTCACTCTCCATTAGCATACGCAAAAGTCTTCCTCCTCGACTTACAACATTTCCCTTAATGACCCTTGGAAGTTACAACAGGACGGAGAAAAAGGGGACTTCGGACCAACGTTTCACACCTAACAACCGTTGCAGCATCCTCAGCAAGCCAAATTCCCTTAAACCAACATTCCTGGCCACCGAATTTTCCATATGCCTTGAATTGAATGGAGAAAAGCCCACCTATTGAATTCTGGGAGTTGCACCTCAGGCATGTCTATTTATCTGCAAACTGTCATTCTAGAGGTTGTGGGGAGGATTGTGTTTTAGGGGAACGGGGTGCTTTTTTTGAGTTGTGAGTGCAGCCTCCTTCTGGCCACACGTGGATAAGGAGGCATCTGCCGTTTTTCGACAACCGGGATCCAGAGCCCCTTTCCCCATCATCCCCGCCACGTCGTGGCTAATAAACGTTCAATAAACACTTTAAAATCATCACTGTTTCATTTGTGTCTCTTTCCACCCTAGATGAGGCCAAGGCGAGAGAGTCCTCCATGAGGTCAGCCGCCGCCATTCGGAGACCAAGGAGCGGCCATCCCTCAGGCGGAGCGGCCACCGTGCATCACTAGAGCATGTAACATGCAGACAATACATCGTAGGGTGATGAAATCCACCGCACTCATTCCGAAAAGGGAGCAGGGAATCCGGAAATGGGAGAGAGGTGCCTCTTTGGTGTCACATGTGGGGGCAATCCCCCCAGAGCAGCAGGCCGATCCAAAGACGCCACTTGCCCAAGATGCACAAAGGAAGAGGCACACCGTAAACCCTTGCCGTGCAACCCAGCCGGCATCCCGCCTCCAGAGGCTGATTGTTTCCCCGACGTGTCCATGTGCGTCCCTGATGGGATTCCGGAAGGCACCGTTTCCGAGGCACCAGCAAGGAGACGACCAAGTTGCAGACACGAAATAGACCCCCAAACATTTGTCGGGTACTACAGTGCGCAATGCTCCAAGAAATTCCACGCCACCGTTGACATTGAGGGATCCCCGTGTGATATGGTGGTGGACACAATTTGGGATATGACCCTCGTGTCCTGGCCAACTATTAAGAAGGCCATTCTGGGCTTCACAAGGAACAGCTTCTAGCGGTTGGGGGAGGATTATTTTTAGGGGAACGGGTGCCTTTTTTTGAGTTACGGGGTGCAGCCTCCCTCTGGCCTGAGGTGGATAAGGAGGCATCTGCTGTTTTTCGCCACCCAGGATCCAGAGCCCCTTTCCCCATCATCCCTGCCATGTCGTGGCTAATAAATGTTCAATAAACACTTCACAATCGTCACGGTTTCATTTGTGTCTCCTGGGGCCCGCAGGTTTTCCGGGGTGATTGTGGGGGGTATGTTTTTTTTAAAAAAAATTTTTTTTAATTAATTTTTAAAAACAAACATAAACAAACAAAACTTAAAAAAATAAAAACATAAAACATATTTTTTGAAAGTAACTTCATCCAGGGTTACATCTCTTCGTACAGACACAAATTCAAGTTCATGCTCATTTTTATATACCATTCCATATCTTATTACCATTCTACATTTTCTATATAGCTTCTCCCCGATTTAACTTTCTTAATTTTATTTTATTTATTTCATCTCAATTCAGATCATTATACTTATATTCTATATCTGTCCTGTTTCAGCTCTCTATTATCTTTTTCATTAAACAAAATTTCTCCTCTAATCACTGATTGGAGTATGACGCCTTTATATCTTTCCCCTAAAATTATAATACTTAATATAATACATCTTCCATTCGGATTCTGCTTGGTACATTCTAAAATTACACACTATATTTTTAAAAAAGAAAAAATTATGAATATATAATATGATTAAAACAACAATCCATCTCAATTCAATTCTATCATTTATATTAATATTCATTTAAATCTTTAAAATTTTACACATTACTTTTCAAATGGGTATCATGATACTATGGGAACACATATAAACTTTCCATAGTTGCTTCCTGGGGTGGGTGGGATATCTTGTGTAACCTTTCCTAAGTCCTCGACGTACGACCGTAATCCTCAATTTATGACCGGTCACTTAGGAGTAGTTCAAAGCTAAGACAGAGCCCCCCAAAAGATCCAGAAGACCAAGTTTCAACTCATAAACACACACAGCCTTGTTGCATCGCCATTTGCGCGTTCGACAACCAAACTGCCTCGGCCGCCATTTTCTGCGTCTCGTGGTGATATGAGGATATTTTACGACCTTTTACATCTAGCTTCCGACAAACGTCCATTGCAGGCAATTGGTTCACTTAAAATCATGGTTCGCTTAATGACCATTGAAAAAAAAATAAATAAATCAAAACCCTCTACGGTCTTTCGGTGCGCTGCTTAAAAACCTGCACACCTTAATCGAAATTCTGGACTCAATTTATGGCCTAAGGTGAGGATTACTAACATTTGAGTGGAGAAAGTTAAAATATTGATATTTTCATTCTCGAGATGACAAAAATTTGGGGAAGATCCACTTCCAAGTTTAAATTCTCTTTTTAAAAAAACCTTGGTTTTTTGGGTTTATCTCCTGCTTTTGCTTTGTACAATTGCAGGTGTTTTTATTTATTTTTTAAAAAAATGGGACATCCTGGGTGACACAACCGTCAGCAACTCACGTGATGGGCAAAGCGCCAGATCCAAGACATTCAGCTGCCCTTTGTGCTAAAGTGGGACTCGAACTCACTGCCCCCTGCTGTTTGGCTACAAAAGGTGATTAGAACTCGCCCTCTCCGGCTGAGTGGCAAGAGACGAGCATATAATAAGCGGACCCTCCTCTCTCCTACCTGGATCCTTCCTCCTCTTCATCGCTGAACCTCACACTCCCCTCAGCCCTGACGATGTTCCCTAGCTGGGTCATGAAACGTCTGCCAGAAAACCACCTGACTCAGTGAGCACCAATCACCCCCCCCCCCCCGACACACACACACAATCCTTTCTTTAGCGAACATTCCGAGCGATGACGGACGTGCTGGAGAGGTGGGGGAGGGGGATCCAGCAGCCCAGCCCTCTGGGGATTAGGGGAGTGGGAGCGATTGACTGAATGGCCTGGGTGGTCGAGGGGAGGGGGGAGTTTGGGGAAGGCAGGAGAGTCTTTGTTGAATGCCTTGGACTGCCCCTGGTCAGAAATGGTGCAGAGTCTTCTGCCTAAAGGCTGGGGTTGGACTAGATGACCTGCAAGGCTGCAAGCTTTCTGGCCGGCGGGGGAGCCAAGAGATCAGGACTATCCTGTTTGGCTTTTAGGATCTACTGAGGATCACCCTGCATTGCAACAAAGCTGACGCCCTCAACGCTTTGCAACCTGCCTTTTGCACGCAATCTTTTGCTCTGGGCACTGGAAAGCCCCTTAGTGGCTGCGCCGATCCTGTCCCCTTCTTCCTCCCTCAGCGGACCCCGTAGAGACGCAGGCGATGTGCAGAAAACCCGCCTTGGTGGTGTTTGATCTGGGTGAGCATGGCTTGGATGGATCGTCCTGGGCTGCGGCTGGGGATTAGGGGAGTGGGAGCTATTGACTGGCCTGGGTGGTCGAGGAGAGGGGGGAGCTTGCGGAAGGCAGGAGGGTCTTTGTTGAAGACCTCGGACTGCCCCTGGTCAGAAATGGTGCAGAGTGGTGCAGAGGGATAATCTTGGAAGGAGGGAGCGGTTGGGCAGGCACCACCCCTACACCTTAACGGACTCCATCGAGGGCTGTTCTGACCGGCTGAGGACCCGGCCTCTTCATTCGACCCCCACTTAACCCTGGTGAGGAAGGGAGGCCCCT
Source organism: Pseudonaja textilis (assembly GCF_049901715.1). NCBI lineage: Eukaryota > Metazoa > Chordata > Lepidosauria > Squamata > Elapidae > Pseudonaja > Pseudonaja textilis. The sequence continues at coordinate 136,080,491 of NC_142008.1, read as the reverse complement.
GCAGAGATCAAAGCACAAAGCGGCTGAACTGAGGCTGGGCATCCCAGCGGCACCAGCGGCCACCACCATCACCGCAGCAAGAGGAGGAGAACCTGCCTCGGCCACTCCAAGATGGACACCCACGCCCGGCCAGCTCCATCCCCCCCAGCGAAAGGAGACCGGAGATCGTACATGGGTCCATTTCACGTCTTCAGGGAAGCAAATGACCGTCTGGCTGTAACGGACAAGAGGAGAAGAGCGTTTTTCCTGAGCTCCTGTGGACGGGACGTCTTCCAAACGGCTACAGGCCTCTCGGCACCAACACACGTGCAGGCAGTTCGTGGGAGGGAGCTTCAGGACATGCTATGAGCACATTATGCACCCCCAGCACCAGCCTTGGTCACATGAGTTTCTCCCCAGGGATCAAAAAGGCCGTGAGACAGTCTATGACTTTGTGGCAACGCTGAGAGAAATGGCAGGCGACTGCAATTCAGCGATCTGGAGGAGGAAAGGATGCGAGAGGGGCTCCTTGCGGGTATAAAAGACTTAAGCCCACGGAGGCGATTAATGGCTCAGCTTGATCTCAGGTTCCAAGCCACACTAGACAAGGCCAAGGCGAGTGAGTCCTCCATGAGGTCAGACACCGCCATTCGGAGATCAAGGAGCGGCCATCCCTTGGGCAGAGCGGCCACCGTGCATCACGAGAGCATGGAACATGGAGATGATACATCCAAGGGTGACAAAATCCACCGTACTCGTTCCGAAGAGGAGGCAGGGAGTCTGGAAACGGGACAGAGGCGCCTCTTTGGTGTCACATGTGGGGGCAATCACCCCAGAGCAGGGGGCCGATCCAAAGACGCCACTTGCCAAACATGCACAACGGAAGGGGCACACCGCAAACCCTTGCCGTGTATCACAGCCAGCATCCCATCTCCAGAGGCTGATTGTTTCCCCGACGTGTCCATGTGCATCCCTGATGCGATTCCGGAAGGCACCGTTTCTGAGACACCAGCGAGGAGACGACAAAGTTGCAAACACAAAGTAGCCCCTCAAACGTTTGTCAACTACTACAGCGCCCAATGCTCCAAGAAATTCCACACCACCGTCGACATTGAGGGATCAGTGGGTGATATGGTGGTGGACACAAGTTCGTATATGACCCTCGTGTCCTAGCCAACTATTAACAAGGCCGTTCTGGGCTTCACAAGGAACAGCTAAAGCCCCAGAAAGTAGTGCTAAAGGACCACCAAGGGTTCCTCATCTCTGTCCTGGGGAGGGGGTACTTCCAGATTAAATTTAAAAGTTTTGTCGGGTGAACGGAGACCTGCCAAACCTTCTCCGCTTAGAATTCTTCGTTGTCCTGGGTCTGGAAGTGACTGCCATCCTCGCCTACCAAGACGAAAGCATCGAGGAGGAGCCGGTCACGGTATTCGCGGACGTCCTAGGTGGGAGTCCAGGCAAGTATAGGATGACACCTTAAAACCCTTGGTCTGTGTCCCCCACCGGGGAAAAAAGACCAATCATTTTAAATTTTAATAGTGCATAAGCGCACCAACGTGCTTACCGTTCCTGTCCAATTGTTTTTTGTTTTCTTATATGTATTCATTTCATGTATTCCTAACTATATTTATACTTGTACCTTTTATCTAATAATCTTTTGTCAAAATAAATAAATAAAAATAAATAAATTATTTCTTTTTCCTCCTAGAAAGCGGACCGGATTGAGATCATTGTTCCTTGGCTACACTCTCCATTAGCATATGCAACGGTCTTCCTCCTCGACTTATAACATGTCGCTTAGTGACCAATGGAAGTTATAACAGGACGGAGAAAAAGGGGGCTTGGGACCAACGTTTCATACCTAACAACCGTTCCAGCATCCTCAGCAAGCCAAATTCACTTAAACCACCATTCCTGGCCACCGAATTTTCCATATGCCTTGAACTGAATGGAGAAAAGCCCACCTATTGAATTCTGGGAGTTGCACCTCAGGCATGTCTATTTATCTGCAAACTGTCATTCTAGAGGTTGTGGGGAGGATTGTGTTTTAGGGGAACAGGGTGCTTTTTTTGAGTTGTGAGTGCAGCCTCCTTCTGGCCACACGTGGATAAGGAGGCATCTGCCGTTTTTCGACAACCGGGATCCAGAGCCCCTTTCCCCATCATCCCCGCCACGTCGTGGCTAATAAACGTTCAATAAACACTTTAAAATCATCACTGTTTCATTTGTGTCTCTTTCCACCCTAGATGAGGCCAAGGCGAGAGAGTCCTCCATGAGGTCAGCCGCCGCCATTCGGAGACCAAGGAGCGGCCATCCCTCAGGCGGAGCGGCCACCGTGCATCACTAGAGCATGTAACATGGAGACAATACATTGTAGGGTGATGAAATCCACCGCACTTGTTCCGAAGAGGAGGCAGGGAGTCCGGAAACGGGAGAGAGGCGCCTCTTTGGTGCCCCGTGTTGGGGCAATCCGCCCAGAGCGGCATGCCGATCCAAAGAAGCCACTTGCCAAAGATGCACAACGGAAGGGGCACACCGCAAAAGCTTCCGTACAACCCAGCCGGTATCCCGCCTCCAGAGGCCGATTGTTTCCCCGACGCGGCCATGTGCATCCCTGACGGGATTTCAGAAGGCGCTATTTCGGAGGCACCAACGAGGAGACGACCAAGTTGCAGACACAAACTAGCTTCCCAAACGTTCGTCAGCTACTACAGCGCGCAATGCTCCAAGAAATTCCACGCCACCGTCGACATCGACAGATCCCCGTGTGATACGGTGGTGGACACAAGTTCGTATATGACCCTCGTGTCCTGGCCAACTATTAAGAAGGCCTTTTTGGGCTTCACAAGGAACAGCTTCTAGAGTTTGGGGGGAAGATTGTGTTTTAGGGGAACGGGGTGCTTTTTTTGGAGTTACGGGGTGCAGCCTCCCTCTGGCCACAGGTGGATAAGGAGGCATCTGCTGTTTTTCGCCCCCCGGGATCCAGAGCCCCTTTCCCCATCATCCCTGCAATGTCGTGGCTAATAAATGTTCAATAAACACTTCACAATCGTCACGGTTTCATTTGTGTCTCCTGGGGCTTCCAGGGTTTCCGGGGTGATTGTGGGGGTATCTTTTTTTAAAAAAAAATTTTTTTTATTGATTTTTAAAAACAAACATAAACAAACAAAACATAAAAAATAAAAACATAAAACATCTTTTTTGAAAGCAGCTTCATCCTGGGTTACATCTCTTCGTATAGATACAAATTCAAGTTCATGCTCATTTTTATATACCATTCCACATCTTATTACCATTCTACATTTTCTATATAGCTTCGCCCCGATTTAACATTCTTAATTTTATTTTATTTATTTCATCTCAATTCAGATCATTATACTTATATTCTATATCTGTCCTGTTTCAGCTCTCTATTATCATTTCTCATTAAACAAAATGTCTCCTGTAATCACTGATTGGAGTATGACGCCTTTATATCTTTCCCCTAAAATAATAATACTTAATATAATACATAACTTCCATTCGGATTCTGCTTGGTACATTCTAAAATTACACACTATATTTTTAAAAAAGAAAAAATTATGAATATATAATATGATTAAAACAACAATCCATCTCAATTCAATTCTATCGTTTATATTAATATTCATTTAAACCATTAACATTTTACACATTACTTTTCAAATGGGTATCATGATACTAAGGGAACACATATAAACTTTCCATAGTTGCTTCCGGGGGTGGGTGGGATATCTTGAGTAACCTTTCCTAAGTCCTCAACGTACGACCGTAATCCTCAATTTATGACCGGTCACTTAGGAGTAGTTCGAAGCTAAGACGGAGCCCCCCAAAAGGTCCAGAAGACCAAGTTTCAATTCATAAACACACACAGCCTTGTTGCATCGCCATTTGCGCGTTCGACAACCAAACTGCCTCGGCCGCCATTTTCTGCGTCTCGTGGTGATGTGAGGATATTTTACGTCATTTTACATCTGGCTTCCGACAAACGTCCATTGCAGGCAATTGGTTCACTTAAAATCATGGTTCGCTTAATGACCATTGCAAAAAATAAATAAATCAAAACCCTCTACGGTCTTTCGGTGCGCTGCTTAAAAACCTGCACACCTTAATCGAAATTCTGGACTCAATTTATGGCCTAAGGTGAGGATTACTAACATTTGAGTGGAGAAAGTTAAAATATTGATATTTTCATTCTCGAGGTGACAAAAATTTGGGGAAGATCCACTTCCAAGTTTAAATTCTCTTTTTAAAAAAACCTTTTTTTTTTGGGCTTATATCCTGCTTTTGCTTTGTACAATTGCAGGTGTTTTTATTTATTTTTTTTAAAAATGGGACATCCTGGGTGACACAACCGTCAGCAACTCACGTGATGGGCAAAGCGCCAGATCCAAGACATTCAGCTGCCCTTTGTGCTAAAGTGGGACTCGAACTCACTGCCCCCTGGTGTTTGGCTATAAAAGGTGATTAGAACTCGCCCTCTCCGGCTGAGTGGCAAGAAACGAGCATATAATAAGCGGACCCTCCTCTCTCCTACCTGGATCCTTCCTCCTCTTCATTCCTGAACCTCACACTCCCCTCAGCCCTGACGATGTTCCCTAGCTGGCTCATGAAACGTCTGGAGAAAACCACCCAACTCAGAGAGCACCAATCACACACCCCCAACACACACACACAATCCTTTCTTTAGCGACCATTCCGAGCGATGACGGACGTGCTAGAGAGGCGGGGGGGGGGGGCTCCAGCAGCCCCCCCCTCTTTGGATTAGGGGAGTGGGAGCAACTTACTGGCCTGGGTGGTCGAGGGGAGGGGGGAGCTTGGGGAAGGCAGGAGGGTCTTTGTTGAATGCCTTCGACTGCCCCTTGTCAGAAATGGTGCAGAGTATCCTGTTTAGAGGCTGGGGATGGACTAGATGACCTGCAAGGTCCCTTCTGATCTGCCCAGAATCACCCAGCTCTCTTTTTTTGCCTAAGGAAGAATTAGAACTCACCAGCCTCTAGTTGTTGGCTGAAATATCCCAGCTGGCTTGAATGCCTAAAGCAGGACTAGAACTCTCCTTCTCCTGCTGATCGGCATATAATAAACGAAGGCTTTGCACTGATAATGTTCCTTAGTTGGGTCATGAAACGTCTTCAAAAAAATCCACCCAGCTCAGAGAGTTCCACAGACTCCACACTTCTCCTCCTCCTCTCTTTATTCACCGCTCCCTTCTCCTCTTCTTCCTCCCTCCCTCTTCCTCCTCCTCCTTAAACCCCACACTACCCTTAGCACTGACGATGTTCCCTAGCTGGCTCATGAAACGTCTGACAGAAAACCACCCGACTCAAAGGGAACCAATCACCTCCCTCCTCACTCAAAAACACAATCCTTTCTTTAGTGTGCTAAACACACACGCCCTGTCGCATCGCCATTTGCGCGCTTGACAACCAGACTGAATCGGCCGCCATTTTCTGCATCTCGTGGACATGTGAGATTATTTTACGTCATCTTACACCTGCCTTCCACAAACGTCCATTGCAGGCAATCGGATCACTTAAAATATTGATTCGCTTAATGACACTTGCCAAATATAAACAATAAAAACCCTGTACAGTCTTTCGGTGCGCTGCTTAACAACCTGCACACCTTAATGTTAATTCTGGACTCAACTTATGGTCTAAGGTGAGGACCACTAACATTTGAGTGAAGAAAGTTAAAATATTCTCGGGGTGAAACAAAATTGGCAAAGATCCACTTCCAAGTTTAACTTCTCTTTTAAAAAAAACCTTTTATTTTTGGGTTTATCTCCTACTCTTGCTTTGTACAACTGCGGGTGTTTCTATTTCTTTTTTTAAAAATGGGAAATCCTGGGTGAGACAACCGTCAGCAACTCACATGATGGGCAAAGCGCCTGATCCAAGACATTCAGCTGCCCTTTGTCCTAAAGTGGGACTCGAACTCACTGCCCCCTGGTGATTGTCTAAAAAGTGGGACTAGACCCCGCCCTCTCCTGGTGAGTGGCAAGAGACGAGCATATAATAAGCGGACCCTCCTCTCTCCCACCTTTGATCCTTGCTCCTCTTCATCACTGAACCCCACACTCCCCTTAGCCCTGACGATGTTCCCTAGCTGGCTCATAAAACGTCTGCCAAGAAACTACCTGACTCAGAGGGCGCCAATCACCCCCCCCCAATACACACACACACAGTCCTTTCTTTAGCAACCATTCTGAGCGATGACGGACGTGCTGGAGAGGTGGGGGAGGGGGATCCAGCAGCCACGCCCTCTGGGGATTAGGGGAGTGGGAGCGATTGACTGGCCTGAGTGGTCGAGGGGAGGGGGGAGCTTAGGGAAGGCAGGAGGGTCTTTGTTGAATGCCTTCGACTGCCCCTTGTCAGAAATGGTGCAGAGTCTCCTACTTAAAGGCTGGGGTTGGACTAGATGACCTGCAAGGTCCCTTCTTAATATGCTAATGAAGAGTGAAGCCGGCCCGCCTTCTGGGCGGGGGAAAAAGAAGCAATTTAAAATCATTGGTCTATTTTCCTGGGGAGGGGAGGGATAATCTTGGAAGGAGGGAGCGGTTGGGCAGGCACCACCCCTACACCTTAACGGACTCCATCGAGGGCTGTTCTGACCGGCTGAGGACCTGGCCTCTTCATTCGACCCCCACTTAACCCTGGCGAGGAAGGGGGGCCCCTGCAGAGATCAAAGCACAAAGCGGCTGAACTGAGGCTGGGCATCCCAGCGGCACCAGCGGCCACCACCATCACCGCAGCAAGAGGAGGAGAACCTGCCAGGGCCACTCCAAGATGGCCACCCACGCCCGGCCAGTTCCATCCCCCCCAGCGGGAGGAGACTGGAGATCGTACATGGGTCCATTTCACGTCTTCAGGGAAGCCAGTGACCTTCTAGGAGTATCGAACAAGAGGAGAAGAGCGTTTTTCCTGAGCTCCTGTGGACGGGACGTCTTCCAAACCGCTACAGGCCTCTCCGCACCAACACACGTGCAGGCAGTTCGTGGGAGGGAGCTTCAGGACATGCTATGAGCACATTATGCACCCCCAGCACCAGCCTTGGTCACATGAGTTTCTCCCCAGGGATCAAAAAGGCCGTGAGACAGTCTATGACATTGTAGCAACGCTGAGAGAAATGGCAGGAGACTGTAAATTCGGCGATCTGGAGGAGGAAAGGATGCGAGAGGGGCTCCTTGGGGGTATAAAAGTTTTAAGCCTACGAAGGCGATTAATGGCTCAGGTTGATATCAGGTTCCAAGCTACCCTAGACGAGGCCAAGGCGAGTGAGTCCTCCATGAGGTCAGACGCCGCCATTCGGAGATCAAGGAGTGGCCATCCCTCGGGCGGAGCAGCCACCGTGCACCACGAGAGCACGGAACATGGAGACGATACATCCAAGGGTGACAAAATCCACCGCACTTGTTCCGAAGAGGAGGCAGGGAGTCCGGAAATGGGAGAGAGGCGCCTCTTTGGTGTCACATGTGGGGGCAATCACCCCAGAGCGGCAGGCCGATCCAAAGACGCCATTTGCCCAAGATACACAAAGGAAGAGGCACACCGCAAACCCTTGCCGTGCAACCCAGCCGGCATCCCGCCTCCAGAGGCCGATTGTTTCCCCGACGTGTCCATGTGCATCCCTGATGCGATTCCGGAAGGCACCGTTTCTGAGGCACCAGCTAGGAGACGACAAAGTTGCAAACACAAAGTAGCCCCCCAAACGTTCGTCAACTACTACAGCGCCCAATGCTCCAAGAAATTCCACACCACCATCGACATCGAGGGATCCCCGTGTGATATGGTGGTGGACACAAGTTCGTATACAACCCTCGTGTCCTGGCCAACTATTAAGAAGGCCGTTCTGGGCTTCACAAGGAACAGCTAAAGCAACAGAAAATATTGCTAAAGGACCATCAAGGGATCCTCATCCCTGTCCTGGGGAGGGGGTCCTTCCAAATTAAATTTAAAAGTTTTGTCGGGTGAACGGAGACCTGCCAAACCTTCTCCACTGAGATTGGTTCGTTGTCCTGGGTCTGGAAGTGACTGCCGTCCTCGCCTACCAAGACGAGAGCATCGAGGAGGAGACAGTCACGGCATTCGCGGACGTCCTAGGTGGGAGTCCAGGCAAGTATAGGGTGAAACCTTAAAACCCTTGGTCTGTGTCCCCCACCGCGGAAAAAAGACCAATCATTTTAAATTTAAATGGTGCATAAGCGCACGAACGTGCTTACCGTTCCTGTCCGATTGTTTTTGTTTTCTTATATGTATCCCTTTCATGTATTCATAACTATTTTTATACTTGTACCTTTTATCTAATAATCTTTTGAAAAAATAAAAATAAATAAAAATAAATAATTTCTTTTCCCGCCTAGAAAACGGACCAGATTGAGATCATCATTCCTTGGCTTCACTCTCCATTAGCATATGCAAAAATCTTCCTCCTCGACTTACAAGATTTCAGTTAGCGACCGCTGGAAGTTACAACAGGACGGAGAAAAAGGGGCTTGGGACCAACGTTTCATACCTAACCACCGTTGCAGCATCCCCAACAAGCCAAATTCCCTTAAACCACCATTCCTGGGCACCAGATTTCTCATATGCCTTGAATTGAATGGAGAAAAGCCCACCTATTGAATTCTGGGAGTTGCAGCTCAGGCGCCTGGCTAGGGGATTCTGGGAGTTGAAGTCCATCCATCTTCACGAGGCCCACCTTGGAAAAGGCGGCATGTTCCAGGGAGGCTGAAGCTCTGTGAGTTCGCTTGATGGTCCTCCCAGGCCTGAGCTGAACATCTGAAACCGGGTTTTTCAATCCTGGCAATTTGAAGGTCGTCTTTGGGGAATCCTGGGGGTTGAAGCCCACCTTTGTGACATTGTCCAGGTTGCCAAACACGGGTCTAAAATCGCCCTGTGTTCCTTGTTCTGCCCCTTCCCTCCTCCTCCTCTAAGGATCCCCTAATCCTCTAAGAAGTGGGCGCATCTGTTTCTCGAATCCAAGACGGGCTGCCTGGCATCGCTGCCTCCCCACATGTCTGTTTCCCTGCAAACTGTCCTTCTAGAGGTTGGGGGGAAGATTGTGTTTTAGGGGAACGGGGTGCATTTTTTAAAGTTACGGGGGTGCGGCCTCCCTCTGGCCACAGGTGGATAAGGGGGCATCTGCCGTTTTTCGCCAACCGGGATCCAGAGCCCCTTTCCCCATCATCCCTGCCATGTCGTGGCTAATAAATGTTCAATAAACACTTCATAGTCGTCACAGTTTCATTTGTGTCTCCTGGGGCCTGCAGGGTTTCCGGGGAGGTCGGGGGGGGGGGGTATCTTGAGTCGCCTTTGCTAAGTCCTTGATATGCGACCGTAATCCTCAATTTACGACCCGTCACTTAGGAATGCTTTGAAGCTAAGACGGAGCCCTCAAAATGGTACTGAAGACCAAGTTTCAACTCACAAACACACAAATGCCCTGTTGCATCGCCATCTGCACACTCGACAACCAAACTGCCTCGGCCGCCATTTTCTGAGACTCGTGGTCATGTGAGGATATTTTACATCATCTCACATCTGGCACCCGACAAACGTCCATTGCAGGCAATCGGTTCACTTAAAATCATGATTCGCTTAATGACCCTTGCAAAAAATAAACAATAAAAACCCTGTACGGTCTTTCAATGAGCTCCTTAACAACCTCCACACCGTAATCTTAACTCTGGACTCCAATTATGGCCTAAGGTGAGGACTACCAACATTTTACTGGAGAAAGTTATAATATTTATATTTTCATTCTCGGGGTGAAAAAAATTTGGGGAAGATCCACTTCCAAGTTTAACTTCTCTTTTTAAAAAAAACTTGTTTTGGGGGGTTTATATCCTACTTTTGCTTGGTACAATTGCAGGTGTTTTTATTTATTTTTTTAAAAATGGGACATCCTGGGTGACACAACCGTCAGCAACTCACATGATGGGCAAAGCGCCTGATCCAAGACATTCAGCTGCCCTTTGTGCTAAAGTGGGACTCGAACTCACTGCCCCCTGGTGATGGGCTATAAAGGGGGACAAGACCTCTCCCTCTCTTGGTGAGTGGCAAGAGAGGAGCACATAATAAGCGGACCCTCCTCTCTCCCACCTTTGATCCTTGCTCCTCTTCATCACTGAACCCCACACTCCCCTGAGCCCTGACGATGTTCCCTAGCTGGCTCATGCAACGTCTGCCAGAAAACCACCTGACTCAGTGAGCATCAATCACACACCCCCAACACACACACACAATCCTTTCTTTAGCGACCATTCTGAGCGACTACGGACGTGCTGGAGAGGCGGGGAGGGGGCTCCAGCAGCCCCGCCCTTTGGGGATTAGGGGAGTGGGAGCGACTGACTGGCCTGGGTGGTCGAGGGGAGGGGGGAGTTTGGGGAAGGCAGGAGGGTCTTTGTTGAAGACCTTGGACTGCCCCTTGTCAGAAATGGTGCAGAGTCTCCCGCTTAGGGGCTGGGGATGGACTAGATGACCTGCAAGGTCCCTTCTGATGTGCCCAAAATCACCCAGCTGTGTTATTTTCCTTAAGGTACAATTAGAACTCACCATCCTCTAGTTGTTGGCTGAAATTTCCCAGCTGGCTTGAATGCCTAAAGCAGGACTAGAACTCTTGCTCTCCTGCTGATCGGCATATAATAAACGAATGCTTTGCACTGATAATGTTCCTTAGTTGGGTCATGAAACGTCTTCAAAAAACCACCCGACTCAGAGGGAACCTATCAGCCCCCCCTCCAAGACACACACACACAGTCCTTTCTTAATCCTCAATTTACAAACGGTCACTTAGGAATGGTTTGAAGCTAAGACAGAGCCCCCAAAAGGTACTTTAGACCAAGTTTGAACTCACAAACACACACATGCCCTGTTGCATCGCCATATGCGCGCTTGACAACCAGACTGCCTCGGTCGCCATTTTCTGCGTCTCGCGGTCATGTGAGGATACTTTATGACATCTCACATCTGCCTTCCAGAAACATCCATTGCAGACAATCGGTTCCCATAAAATCACGATTCGCTTAATGACCCTTGCCAAAAATAAAAAATAAAAACCCTGTACGGTCTTTCGGTGCGCTGCTTAACAACCTGCACACCTTAATCTTAATTCTGGACTCAAATTCTGGTCTAAGGTGAGGACTACTAACATTTGAGTGCAGAAAGTTAAAATATAGATATTTTCATGATCGAGGTGACAAAACCTTGGGGAAGATCCACTTCCAAGTTTAACTTCCCTTTTAAAGAAAACCTTTTATTTTTGCATTTATATCCTGTTTTGCTTGGTACAATTCCGGGTGTTTTTATTTATTTTTTTAAAAAATGGGACATCCTCGGTGACACAACCGTCAGCAACTCACGTGATGGGCAAAGCGCCTGATCAAAGACATTCAGCTGCCCTTTGTGCTAAAGTAGAACTCGAACTCACTGTCCCCTGGTGATTGGCTATAAAGCGGGACTAGAACTCGCCCTCTCCTGGTGAGTGGAAAGAGACGAGCATATAATAAGCGGACCCTCCTCTCTCCGACCTTTGAACCTTGCTCCTCTTCATCCCTGAACCCCACACTCCCCTTCGCCCTGACGATGTTCCCTAGCTAGCTGATGAAACGTCTGCCAGAAAACCACCTGACTCAGAGAGCACCAATCACCCCCCCCCGTAACAAACACACACACACAATCCTTTGTTTAGTGACCATCCTGAGCAATGACGGATGTGCTGGAGAGGCGGGGGGGGGGGGTCTCCAGCAGCCCCGCCCTCTGGGGATTAGGGGAGTGGGAGAGATTAACTGGCCTGGGTGGTCGAGGGGAGGGGGGAGCTTGGGGAAGGCAGGAGGGTCTTTGTTGAATGCCTTCCACTGCCCCTTGTCAGAAATGGTGCAGAGTCTCCTACTTAAAGGCTGGGGTTGGACTAGATGACCTGCAAGGTCCCTTCTTCATATGCTAATGAAGAGTGAAGCCGGTCCGCCTCCTGGGCGTGGGGAGGGGGAGAAACAAGTTAAAATCATTGGTCTATTTTCCTGGGGAGGGGAGGGATAATCTTGGAAGGAGGGAGCGGTTGGGCAGGCACCACCCCTACACCTTAACGGACTCCATCGAGGGCTGTCGTGACCGGCTGAGGACCTGGCCTCTTCATTCGACCCCCACTTAACCCCGGCGAGGAAGGGGGCCCCTGCAGAGATCAAAGCACAAAGCGGCTGAACTGAGGCTGGGCATCCCAGCGGCACCAGCGGCCACCACCATCACCGCAGCAAGGGGAGGAGAACCTGCCTCGGCCACTCCAAGATGGCCACCCACGCCCGGCCAGTTCCATCCCCCCCAGCGAAAGGAGACTGGAGATCGTACATGGGTCCATTTCACGTCTTCAGGGAAGCCAGTGACCTTCTAGGAGTATCGAACAAGAGGAGAAGAGCGGTTTTCCTGAGCACCTGTGGACGGGACGTCTTCCAAACGGCTACAGGCCTCTCGGCACCAACACACGTGCAGGCAGTTCGTGGGAGGGAGCTTCAGGACACACTATGAGCACATTATGCACCCCCAAGCACCAGCCTTGGTCACATGAGTTTCTCCCCAGGGATCAAAAAGGCGGCCACCGTGCATCACAAGAGAATGGAACATGGAGACGATACATCCTAGGGTGACAAAATCCACCGTACTCCTTCCGAAGAGGAGGCAGGGAGTCCGGAAATGGGAGAGAGGCGCCTCTTTGGTGTCTCACGTGGGTGCAATCCCCCCAGAGCAGCAGGCCGATCCAAAGACGCCACTTGCCCAAGATGCACAAAGGAAGAAGCACACCGCAAACCCTTGCCGTGCAACCTAGCCGGCATCCTGTCTCCAGAGGCCGATTGTTTCCCCGACGTGTCCATGTGCATCCCTAATGGGATTCCGGAAGGCACCGTTTCCGAGGCACCAGCGAGGAGACGACAAAGTTGCAAACACAAAGTAGCCCCTCAAACGTTTGTCAACTCCTACAGTGCCCAATGCTCCAAGAAATTCCACACCACCGTCGAGCTTGAGGGATCACTGGGTGATATGGTGGTGGACACAATTTGGGATATGACCCTCGTGTCCTGGCCAACTATTAAGAAGGCCATTCTGGGCTTCACAAGGAACAGCTTCTAGCGGTTGGGGGGAGGATTATTTTTTAGGGGAACGGGGTGCCTTTTTTTGAGTTACGGGGGTACAGCCTCCCTCTGGCCACAGGTGGATAAGGAGGCATCTGCTGTTTTTCTCCACCCGAGATCCAGAGCCCCTTTCCCCATCATCCCTGCCATGTCGTGGCTAATAAATGTTCAATAAACTCTTCACAATCGTCACAGTTTCATTTGTGTCTCCTGGGGCCCGCAGGTTTTCCGGGGTGATTGTGGGGGGTATGTTTTTTTTAAAAAAAAAAAAATTTAATTAATTTTTAAAAACAAACATAAACAAACAAAACTTAAAAAAATAAAAACATAAAACATATTTTTTTAAAGTAACTTCATCCAGGGTTACATCTCTTCATACAGACACAAATTCAAGTTCATGCTCATTTTTATATACCATTCCATATCTTATTACCATTCTACATTTTCTATATAGCTTCTCCCCGATTTAACTTTCTTAATTTTATTTATTTCATCTCAATTCAGATCATTATACTTATACTCTTTCTATGTCCTGTTTCAGCTGTCTGTTATCTTTTCTCATTAAACAAAATTTCTCCTGTAATCACTGATTGGAGTACGACGCCTTTATATCTTTCCCCTAAAATTATAATACTTAATATAATACATACCTTCCATTCGGATTCTACTTGGTACATTCTAAAATTACACACTATATTTTTAAAAAAGAAAAAATTATGAATATATAATATGATTAAAACAACAATCCATCTCAATTCAATTCTATCATTTATATTAATATTCATTTAAATCTTTAACATTTTACACATTACTTTTCAAATAGGTATCATGCTACTATGGGAACACATATAAACTTTCCATAGTTGCTTCCTGGGGTGGGTGGGATATTTTGAGTAACCTTTCCTAAGTCCTCAACGTACGACCGTAATCCTCAATTTATGACCGGTCACTTAGGAGTAGTTCGAAGCTAAGACGGAGCCCCCCAGATGGTCCAGAAGACCAAGTTTCAACTCACAAACGTACACACGCCTTATTGCATCGCCATTTGCGCATTCGAAAACCAAACTGCCTCGGCCGCCATTTTCTGCGTCTCGTGGTCATGTGAGGATATTTTACGTCATTTTACATCTGGCTTCCGACAAACGTCCATTGCAGGCAATTGGTTCACTTAACCTCATGGTTTGCTTAATGACCATTGCAAAAAATAAATAAATCAAAACCCTCTACGGTCTTTCGGTGCGCTGCTTAAAAACCTGCACACCTTAATTGAAATTCTGGACTCAATTTATGGCCTAAGGTGAGGATTACTAACATTTGAGTGGAGAAAGTTAAAATATTGATATTTTCATTCTCGAGGTGACAAAAATTTGGGGAAGATCCACTTCCAAGTTTAAATTCTCTTTTTAATAAAACCTTGGTTTTTTGGGCTTATATCCTGCTTTTGCTTTGTACAATTGCAGGTGTTTCTATTTCTTTTTTTAAAAATGGGACATCCTGGGTGACACAACCGTCAGCAACTCACATGATGGGCAAAGCGCCTGATCCAAGACATTCAGCTGCCCTTTGTGCTAAAGTGGGACTCGAACTCACTGCCCCCTGGTGTTTGGCTATAAAAGGTGATTAGAACTCGCCCTCTCCGGCTGAGTGGCAAGAGACGAGCATATAATAAGCGGACCCTCCTCTCTCCTACCTGGATCCTTCCTCCTCTTCATCGCTGAACCCCACACTCACCTCAGCCCTGACAATGTTCCCTAGCCCGGTTCATGAAACGTCTGACAGAAAACCACCTGACTCAGTGAGCACCAATCAAACACCCCCGACACACACACACAATCCTTTCTTTAGCGACCATTCCGAGCGATGACGGACGTGCTGGAGAGGCGGGGGAGGGGGATCCAGCAGCCCCGCCCTCTGGGGATTAGGGGAGTGGGAGCGATTGACTGAATGCCCTGGGTGGTCGAGGGGAGGGGGGAGCTTGGGGAAGGCAGGAGGGTCTTTGTTGAATGCCTTCGACTGCCCCTGGTCAGAAATGGTGCAGAGTCTTCTGCCTAAAGGCTGGGGTTGGACTAGATGACCTGCAAGGCTGCAAGCTTTCTGGCCGGCGGGGGAGCCAAGAGATCAGGACTTTCCTGTTTGGCTTTTAGGATCTACTGAGGATCACCCTGCATTGCAACAAAGCTGACGCCCTCAAGGCTTTGCAATCTGCCTTTTGCACGCAATCTTTTGCTCTGGGCGCTGGAAAGCCCCTTAGTGGCTGCGCCGATCCTGTCCCCTCCTTCCTCCCTCAGCGGACCCCGTAGAGACGCAGGCGATGTGCAGAAAACCCGCCTTGGTGGTGTTTGATTTGGGTGAGCGTGGCTTGGATGGATCGTCCTGGGCTGCGGCTGGGGATTAGGGGAGTGGGAGCTATTGACTGGCCTGGGTGGTCGAGGGGAGGGGGGAGCTTGGGGAAGGCAGGAGGGTCTTTGTTGAAGACCTTGGACTGTCCCTGGTCAGAAATGGTGCAGAGTCTCCTGCTTAAAGGCTGGGGTTGGACTAGATGATCTGCGAGGTCCCTTCTTAATATGCTAATGGAGAGTGAAGCCGGTCCGCCTCCTGGGCGTGGGGGGAGGGAGAAACAAGTTAAAATCATTGGTCTATTTTCCTGGGGGGGGGGGAGGGATAATCCTGGAAGGAGGGAGCAGTTGGGCAGGCACCACCCCTACACCTTAACGGACTCCATCGAGGGCTGTTCTGACCGGCTGAGGACCCGGCCTCTTCATTCGACCCCCACTTAACCCTGGTGAGGAAGGGAGGCCCCTGCAGAGATCAAAGCACAAAGCGGCTGAACTGAGGCTGGGCATCCCAGCGGCACCAGCGGCCACCACCATCACCGCAGCAAGAGGAGGAGAACTTGCCTCGGCCACTCCAAGATAGCCACCCACGCCCGGCCAGCTCCATCCCCCCCAGCGAAAGGAGACCGGAGATCGTACATGGGTCCATTTCACATCTTCAGGGAAGCCAGTGTCCTTCTAGGAGTATCGAACAAGAGGTGAAGAGCGTTTTTCCTGAGCTCCTGTGGACGGGACATCTTCCAAACGGCTACGGGCCTCTCGGCACCAACACACGTGCAGGCAGTTCATGGGAGGGAGCTTCAGGACACACTATGAGCACATTATGCACCCCCAGCACCAGCCTTGGTCACATGAGTTTCTCCCCAGGGATCCAAACGGCCGTGAGACAGTCTATGACTTTGTGGCAACGCTGAGAGAAATGGCAGGAGACTGTAAATTCAGCGATCTGGAGGAGGAAAGGATGCGAGAGGGGATCCTTGCGGGACTGAATCCCCCATGAGGTCAGACACCGCCATTCGGAGATCAAGGAGCAGCCATCCCTCGGGCGGAGCGGCTACCGTGCATCACGAGAGCATGGAACATGGAGACGATGCATCCAAGGGTGACAAAATCCACCGTACTCCTTCCGAAGAGGAGGCAGGGAGTCCGGAAACGGGACAGAGGCGCCTCTTTGGTGTCACATGTGGGGGCAATCACCCCAGAGCAGCAGGCCGATCCAAAGACGCCACTTGCCAAAGATGCACAGGAAGGGGCACACCGCAAACCCTTGCCGTGCAACCCAGCCGGCATCCCGCCTCCAGAGGCCGATTGTTTCCCCGACGTGTCCATGTGCGTCCCTGATGGGATTCCGGAAGGCACCGTTTCTGAGGCACCAGCTAGGAGACGACCAAGTTGCAAACACAAAGTAGCCCCACAAACATTTGTCAACTACTACAGCGCCCAATGCTCCAAGAAATTCCACACCACCATCGACATTGAGGGATCACTGTGTGATGTGGTGGTGGACACAAGTTCGTATATGACCCTCGTGTCCTGGCCAACTATTAAGAAGACCGTTCTGGGCTTTACAAGGAACAGCTAAAGCCCCAGAAAGTAGTGCTAAAGGACTGCCAAGGGAACCTCGTCCCTGTCCTGGGGAGGGGGTCCTTCCAAATTAAATTTAAAAGTTTTGTCGGGTGAACGGAGACCTGCCAAACCTTCTCCGCTAAGAATGGTTCGTTGTCCTGGGTCTGGAAGTGACTGCCGTCCTCGCCTACCAAGACGAGAGCATCGAGGAGGAGCCGGTCACGGCATTCGCGGACGTCCTACGTGGGAGTCCAGGCAAGTATAGGATGACACCTTAAAACCCTTGGTCTGTGTCCCCCACCGCGGAAAAAAGACCAATCATTTTAAATTTAAATGGTGCATAAGCGCACCAACGTGCCTACCGTTTTATTATATATATTCCTTTCATGTATTCATAACTATTTTTATACTTGTTCCTGTTATCTTAAAATCTCTTGAAAGAATAAATAAATAAAAACAAATAAATTATTTCTTTTCCCTCCTAGAAAACAGACCAGATTGACATCATAGTTCCTTGGCTTCACTCTCCATTAGCATACGCAAAAGTCTTCCTCCTCGACTTACAACATTTCCCTTAATGACCCTTGGAAGTTACAACGGGACGGAGAAAAAGGGGACTTGGGACCAACGTTTCTTACCTAACAACCGTTGAAGCCTCCCCAGCAAGCCAAATTCCCTTAAACCAGCATTCCTGGCTACCGGATTTCTCATATGCCTTGAATTGAATGGAGAAAAGCCCACCTATTGAATTCTGGGAGTTGCAGCTCAGGCGCCTGGCTAGGGGATTCTGGGAGTTGAAGTCCATCCATCTTCACGGGGCCCAGCTTGGAAAAGGCGGCATGTCCGAGGGAGGCTGAAGCTCTGTGAGTTCGCTTGATGGTCCCCCCAGGCATGAGCTGAACATCTGAAACCGGGTTTTTCAACCCTGGCAATTTGAAGGTGGCTCTCTGGGGAATCCAGGGGGTTGAAGCCCACCTTTGTGACATTGTCAAGGTTGCCAAACAAGGGTCTAAAATTGCCCCGTGTTCCTTGTTCTGCCCCTTCC
The DNA here is from genome assembly GCF_049901715.1 of Pseudonaja textilis. Lineage (NCBI taxonomy): Eukaryota > Metazoa > Chordata > Lepidosauria > Squamata > Elapidae > Pseudonaja > Pseudonaja textilis. The sequence continues at coordinate 136,062,427 of NC_142008.1, read as the reverse complement.
CTCCTCCTCCTCTAAGGATCCCCTAATCCTCTAAGAATTGGGCGCATCTGTTTCTCAAATCCAAGACGGGCTGCCTGGCATCGCTGCCTCCCCACATGTCTGTTTCCCTGCCAACTGTCCTTCTAGAGGTTGTGGGGAGGGTTGTGTTTTAGGGGAACAGGGTGCTTTTTTTGAGTTATGGGGGTGCAGCCTCCCTCTGGCCACAGGTGGATAAGGAGGCATCTGCTGTTTTTCGCCACCCGGGATCCAGAGCCCCTTTCCCCATCATCCCCGCCATGTCGTGGCTAATAAATGTTCAATAAACACTTCACAATCGTCACGCTTTCATTTCTGTCCCCTGGGGCTTCCAGGGTTTCCAGGGTGGTTGTGGGGGTATCTTTTTTTAAAAAAAAATTTTTTTTATTAATTTTTAAAAACAAACATAAACAAACAAAACATAAAAAATAAAAACATAAAACATCGTTTTTGAAAGCAGCTTCATCCTGGGTTACATCTCTTCGTATAGATACAAATTCAAGTTCATGCTCATTTTTATATACCATTCCATATCTTATTACCATTCTACATTTTCTATATAACTTCTTCCCGATTTAACTTTCTTAATTTTATTTTATTTATTTCATCTCAATTCAGATCATTATACTTATATTCTATATCTGTCCTGTTTCAGCTCTCTGTTATCTTTTCTCATTAAACAAAATTTCTCCTGTAATCACTGATTGGAGTATGACGCCTTTATATCTTTCCCCTAAAATTATAATACTTAATATAATACATACCTTCCATTCGGATTCTGCTTGGTACTTTCTAAAATTACACACTATATTTTCAAAAAAAGAAAAAATTATGAATATATAATATGTTTAAAACAACAATCCATCTCAATTCAATTCTATCGTTTATATTAATATTAATTTAAATCTTAAACATTTTACACATTACTTTTCAAATAGGTATCATGCTACTATGGGAAAACATATAAACTTTCCATAGTTGCTTCCTGGGGTGGGGGGGGCGTATCTTGAGTAACCTTTGCTAAGTCCTCGACGTACGACCGTAATCCTCAATTTATGACCGGTCACTTAGGAATAGTTCGAAGCTAAGACAGAGCCCCCCAGATGGTCCAGAAGACCAAGTTTCAACTCACAAACACACACAGCCTTGTTGCATCGCCATTTGCGCATTCGACAACCAAACTGCCTCGGCCGCCATTTTCTACGTCTCGTGGTCATGTGAGGATATTTTACGTCATTTTACATCTGCCTTCCGACAAACGTCTGTTTCAGGCAATCGGTTCACTTAAAATCATGATTCGCTTAATGACCATTGCAAAAAAAAAAAAATCAAAACCCTGTAGGGACTTTCAGTGAGCTGCTTAAAAACCTGCACACCTTAATCGAAATTCTGGACTCAATTTATGGCCTAAGGTGAGCATTACTAACATCTGAGTGGAGAAAGTTAAAATATTGATATTTTCATTCTCGAGGTGACAAAAATTTGGGGAAGATCCACTTTCAAGTTTAAATTCTCTTTTTAAAAAAACCTTGGTTTTTTGGGCTTATATCCTGCTTTTCCTTTGTACAATTGCAGGTGTTTTTATTTATTTTTTTAAAAAATGGGACATCCTGGGAGACACAACCGTCAGCAACTCACGTGATGGGCAAAGCGCCTGATCCAAGACATTCAGCTGCCCTTTGTCCTAAAGTGGGACTCGAACTCACTGCCCCCTGGTGATGGGCTATAAAGGGGGACTAGACCTCTCCCTCTCCTGGTGAGTGGCAAGAGACGAGCATATAATAAGTGGCCTCTCCTCTCTCCCACCTTTGATCCTTGCTCCTCTTCATCGCTGAACCCAACACTCCCCTGAGCCCTGACGATGTTCCCTAGCTGGCTCATGAAACGTCTGCCAGAAAATCACCCGACTCAGAGGGAACCAATCACCTCCCCCCCGACACACACCCAATCCTTTCTTTAGCGACCGTTCTGAGCGATGACGGACGTGCTGGAGAGGCGGGGAGGGGGCTCCAGCAGGCCAGGCCTCTGGGGATTAGGGGAGTGGGAGCGATTGACTGGCCTGGGTGGTCGAGGGGAGGGGGGAGCTTGGGAAAGGCAGGAGGGTCTTTGTTGAAGACCTTGGACTGCCCCTGGTCAGAAATGGTGCAGAGTCTCCTGCTTAAAGGCTGGGGTTGGACTAGATGACCTGCAAGGTCCCTTCTTAATCTGCTAATGGAGAGTGAAGCCGGTCCGCCTTCTGGGCGGGGGAAAAAGAAACAAGTTGAAATCATTGGTCTCTTTTCCTGGGGAGGGGAGGGATAATCTTGGAAGGAGGGAGCGGTTGGGCAGGCACCACACCTACACCTTAATGGACTCCATCGAGGGCTGTTCTGACCGGCTGAGGACCCGGCCTCTTCATTCGACCCCCACTTAACCCTGGCGAGGAAGTGGGGGGCCCCTGCAGAGATCAAAGGACAAAGCGGATGAACTGAGGCTGGTAATCCCAGCGGCAACAGTGGCCACCACCATCACCGCCGCAAGGGGAGAAGAACCTGCCTCGGCCACTCCAAGATGGCCACCCATGCCCGGCCAGCTCCATCCCCCCCAGCGAAAGGATACTGGAGATCGTACATGGGTCCTTTTCACGTCTTCAGGGAAGAAAATGACCGTCTGGCTGTAACGGACAAGAGGAGAAGAGCGTTTTTCCTGAGCTCCTGTGGACGGGACGTGTTCCAAACGGCTACGGGCCTCTCGGCACCAACACATGTGCAGGCAGTACGTGGGAGGGAGCTTCATGACACGCTATGAGCACATTATGCACCCCCAGCACCAGCCTTGGTCACATGAGTTTCTCCCCAGGGATCAAAAAGGCAGTGAGACAGTCTATGACTTTGTGGCATCCCTGATAGAAATGGCAGGCGACTGCAATTCAGCGATCTGGAGGAGGAAAGGATGCGAGAGGGGCTCCTTGCGGGTATAAAAGACTTAAGCCTACGGAGGCGATTAATGGCTCAGCTTGATCTCAGGTTCCAAGCCACCCTAGACGAGGCCAAGGCGAGTGAGTCCCCCATGAGGTCAGACACCGCCATTCGGACATCAAAGGAACGGCCATCCCTCGGGCAGAGCAGGCACCGTGCATCACAAGAGCATGGTAGACGGACACAATACATCCAAGGGTGATGAAATCCACCACACTTGTTCCGAAGAGGAGGCAGGGAGTCCGGAAATGGGAGAGAGGCGCCTCTTTGGTGTCACATGTGGGGGCAATCCCCCCAGAGCAGAAGGCCGATCCAAAGAGGCCACTTACTCAAGATGCACAACGGAAGGGGCACACCGCAAACCCTTGCCGTGCAACACAGCCGGCATCCTGTCTCCAGAGGCCGATTGTTTCCCCGACGTGTCCATGTGCGTCCCTGATGCGATTCCGGAAGGCACCGTTTCTGAGACACCAGCGAGGAGAACACCAAGTTGCAGACACAAACTAGCCCCCCAAACGTTCGTCAACTACTACAGCGCACAATGCTCCGAGAAATTCCACACCACCGTCGACATTGAGGGATAACTGGGTGATATGGTGGTGGACACAAGTTCGTATACGACCCTCGTGTCCTGGCCAACTATTAAGAAGGCCGTTCTGGGCTTTACAAGGAACAGCTAAACCCCAGAAAATAGTGCTAAAGGACCACCAAGGGATCCTCATCCCTGTCCTGGGGAGGGGGTCCTTCCAAATTAAATTTAAAAGTTTTGTCGGGTGAACGGAGACCTGCAAAACCTTCTCCGCTAAGAATGGTTCGATGTCCTGTGTCTGGAAGTGACTGCCGTCCTCGCCTACCAAGACGAGAGCATCGAGGAGGAGCCGGTCACGGCATTCGCGGACGTCCTAGGTGGGAGTCCAGGCAAGTATAGGATGACACATTAAAACCCTTGGTCTGTGTCCCCCACCGCGGAAAAAAGACCAATCATTTTAAATTTAAATGGTGCATAATCGCACGAACGTCCCTACCGTTTTCTTATATATATCCCTTTCATGTATTCATAACTATTTTTATACTTGTTCCTGTTATCTTAAAATCTCTTGAAAGAATAAATAAATAAAAACAAATAAATTATTTCTTTTCCCTCCTAGAAAACAGACCAGATTGAGATCATAGTTCCTTGGCTTCACTCTCCATTAGCATACGCAAAAGTCTTCTTCCTTGACTTACAACATTTCGCGTAATGACCGCTGGAAGTTACAACAGGACAGAGACAAAGGGTTCTTGGGACCAACGTTTCATACCTAACAACCGTTGCAGCATCCCCAGCAAGCCAAATTCCCTTAAACCACCATTCCTGGCCACCGGATTTCTCATATGCCTTGAATTGAATGGAGAAAAGCCCACCTATTGAATTCTGGGAGTTGCAGATCAGGCGCCTGGCTAGGGGATTCTGGGAGTTGAAGTCCATCCATCTTCACGGGGCCAAGCTTGGAAAAGGCGGCATGTTCCAGGGAGGCTGAAGCTCTGTGAGTTCGCTTGATGGTCCTCCCAGGCCTGAGCTGAACATCTGAAACCGGGTTTTTCAACCCTGGCAATTTGAAGGTGGCTCTCTGGGGAATCCTGGGGGTTGAAGCCCACCTTTGTGACATTGTCCAGGTTGCCAAACACGGGTCTAAAATCGCCCAGTGTTCCTTTTTCTGCCCCTTCCCTCCTCCTCCTCTAAGGATCCCCTAATCCTCTAAGAATTGGGCGCATCTGTTTCTCGAATCCAAGACGGGCTGCCTGGCATTGCTGCCTCCCCACATGTCTGTTTCCCTGCAAACTGTCCTTCTAGAGGTTGGGGGGAGGGTTGTGTTTTAGGGGAACAGGGTGCTTTTTTTGAGTTGTGAATGCAGCCTCCTTCTGGCCACACGTGGATAAGGAGGCATCTGCCGTTTTTCGCCAACCGGGATCCAGAGCCCCTTTCCCCATCATCCCCGCCATGTCGTGGCTAATAAACGTTCAATAAACACTTTAAAATCATCACTGTTTCATTTGTGTCTCTTTCCACCCTAGAAAAGGCCAAGGCGAGAGAGTCCTCCATGAGGTCAGCCGCCGCCATTCGGAGACCAAGGAGCGGCCATCCTCAGGCGGAGCGGCCACCGTGCATCACTAGAGCATGTAACATGGAGACAATACATCGTAGGGTGATGAAATCCACCGCACTTGTTCCGAAGAGGAGGCAGGGAGTCCGGAAACGGAGAGAGGCGCCTCTTTGGTGCCCCGTGTTGCGGCAATCCGCCCAGAGCGGCATGCCGATCCAAAGAAGCCACTTGCCAAAGATGCACAACGGAAGGGGCACACCGCAAAAGCTTCCGTACAACCCAGCCGGTATCCCGCCTCCAGAGGCCGATTGTTTCCCGACGCGGCCATGTGCGTCCCTGACGGGATTTCAGAGGGCGCCATTTCGGAGGCACCAGCGAGGAGACGACCAAGTTGCAGACACAAACTAGCTCACCAAACGTTCGTCAGCTACTACAGCGCCCAATGCTCCAAGAAATTCCACGCCACCGTCGACATCGACGGATCCCCGTGTGATACGGTGGTGGACACAAGTTCGTATATGACCCTCGTGTCCTGGCCAAGTATTAAGAAGGCCATTCTGGGCTTCACAAGGAACAGCTCCTAGAGGTTGGGGGGAGGATTATGTTTTAGGGGAACAGGGTGCTTTTTTTAAAGTTATGGGGGTGCAGCCTCCCTCTGGCCACAGGTGGATAAGGAGGCATCTGCGGTTTTTCGCCACCCGGGATCCAGAGCCCCTTTCCCCATCATCCCCGCCATGTCGTGGCTAATAAATGTTCAGTAAACACTTCACAATCGTCACGGTTTCATTTGTGTCTCCTGGGGCTTCCAGGGTTTCTGGGGTGATTGTGGGGGTATCTTTTTTTAAAAAAATTTTTTTTTTTATTGATTTTTAAAACCAAACATAAACAAACAAAACATAAAAAATAAAAACATAAAACATCTTTTTTGAAAGCAGCTTCATCCTGGGTTACATCTCTTCGTATAGATACAAATTCAAGTTGATGCTCATTTTTATATACCATTCCATATCTTATTACCATTCTACATTTTCTATATAGCTTCTCCCCGATTTAACTTTCTTAATTTTATTTTATTTATTTCATCTCAATTCAGATCATTATACTTATATTCTATATCTGTCCTGTTTCAGCTCTCTATTATCATTTCTCATTAAACAAAATGTCTCCTGTAATCACTGATTGGAGTATGACGCCTTTATATCTTTCCCCTAAAATAATAATACTTAATATAATACATAACTTCCATTCGGATTCTGCTTGGTACATTCTAAAATTACACACTATATTTTTAAAAAAGAAAAAATTATGAATATATAATATGATTAAAACAACAATCCATCTCAATTCAATTCTATCGTTTATATTAATATTCATTTAAACCATTAACATTTTACACATTACTTTTCAAATAGGTATCATGCTACTATGGGAACACATATAAACTTTCCATAGTTGCTTCCGGGGGTGGGTGGGATATCTTGAGTAACCTTTCCTAAGTCCTCAACGTACGACCGTAATCCTCAATTTATGACCGGTCACTTAGGAGTAGTTCGAAGCTAAGACGGAGCCCCCAAAAGGTCCAGAAGACCAAGTTTCAACTCATAAACACACACAGCCTTGTTGCATCGCCATTTGCGCGTTCGACAACCAAACTGCCTCGGCCGCCATTTTCTGCGTCTCGTGGTGATGTGAGGATATTTTACGTCATTTTACATCTGGCTTCCGACAAACGTCCATTGCAGGCAATTGGTTCACTTAAAATCATGGTTCGCTTAATGACCATTGCAAAAAATAAATAAATAAAAACCCTCTACGGTCTTTCGGTGCGCTGCTTAAAAACCTGCACACCTTAATCGAAATTCTGGACTCAATTTATGGCCTAAGGTGAGGATTACTAACATTTGAGTGGAGAAAGTTAAAATATTGATATTTTCATTCTCGAGGTGACAAAAATTTGGGGAAGATCCACTTCCAAGTTTAAATTCTCTTTTTAAAAAAACCTTTTTTTTTTGGGCTTATATCCTGCTTTTGCTTTGTACAATTGCAGGTGTTTTTATTTATTTTTTTTAAAAATGGGACATCCTGGGTGACACAACCGTAAGCAACTCACGTGATGGGCAAAGCGCCAGATCCAAGACATTGAGCTGCCCTTTGTGCTAAAGTGGGACTCGAACTCACTGCCCCCTGGTGTTTGGCTATAAAAGGTGATTAGAACTCGCCCTCTCCGGCTGAGTGGCAAGAGACGAGCATATAATAAGCAGACCCTCCTCTCTCCTACCTGGATCCTTCCTCCTCTTCATTCCTGAACCTCACACTCCCCTCAGCCCTGACGATGTTCCCTAGCTGGCTCATGAAACGTCTGGAGAAAACCACCCAACTCAGAGAGCACCAATCACCCCCCCACACACACACAATCCTTTCTTTAGCGACCATTCCGAGCGATGACGGACGTGCTAGAGAGGCGGGGGGCTCCAGCAGCCCCCTCTTTGGATTAGGGAGTGGGAGCAACTTACTGGCCTGGGTGGTCGAGGGGAGGGGGGAGCTTGGGGAAGGCAGGAGGGTCTTTGTTGAATGCCTTCGACTGCCCCTGGTCAGAAATGGTGCAGAGTCTCCTGCTTAGGGGCTGGGGATGGACTAGAGGACCTGCAAGGTCCCTTCTGATGTGCCCAGAATCACCCAGCTCTCTTTTTTTGCCTAAGGTAGAAAGAGAACTCACCATCCTCTAGTTGTTGGCTGAAATATCCCAGCTGGCTTGAATGCCTAAAGCAGGACTAGAACTCTCCTTCTCCGGCTGATCGGCATATAATAAACGAAGGCTTTGCACTGATAATGTTCCTTAGTTGGGTCATGAAACGTCTTCAAAAAAATCCACCCAGCTCAGAGAGTTCCACAGACTCCACACTTCTCCTCCTCCTCTCTTTATTCACCGCTCCCTTCTCCTCTTCTTCCTCCCTCCCTCTTCCTCCTCCTCCTTAAACCCCCCACTACCCTTAGCACTGACGATGTTCCCTAGCTGGCTCATGAAACGTCTGACAGAAAACCACCCGACTCAAAGGGAACCAATCACCTCCCTCCTCACTCAAAAACACAATCCTTTCTTTAGTGTGCTAAACACACACGCCCTGTCGCATCGCCATTTGCGAGCTCGACAACAACCAGACTGCCTCGGCCGCCATTTTCTGCGTCTCGTGGACATGTGAGATTATTTTACGTCATCTTACACCTGCCTTCCACAAACGTCCATTGCAGGCAATCGGATCACTTAAAATCATGATTCGCTTAATGACGCTTGCCAAAAATAAACAATAAAAACCCTGTACGGTCTTTCGGTGCGCTGCTTAACAACCTGCACACCTTAATCTTAATTCTGGACTCAACTTATGGTCTAAGGTGAGGACCACTAACATTTGAGTGCAGAAAGTTAAAATATTCTCGGGGTGAAAAAAATTTGGGGAAGATCCACTTCCAAGTTTAACTTCTCTTTTAAAAAAAACCTTTTATTTTTGGGTTTATCTCCTACTCTTGCTTTGTACAACTGCGGGTGTTTCTATTTCTTTTTTAAAAATGGGACATCCTGGGTGACACAACCGTCAGCAACTCACATGATGGGCAAAGCGCCTGATCCAAGACATTCAGCTGCCCTTTGTCCTAAAGTGGGACTCGAACTCACTGCCCCTGGTGATGGGCTATAAGGGGGACAAGACCTCTCCCTCTCCTGGTGAGTGGCAAGAGACGAGCATATAATAAGCGGACCCTCCTCTCTCCGACCTTTGATCCTTGCTCCTCTTCATCGAAGAATCCCACACTCCCCTCAGCCCTGACGATGTTCCCTAGCTGGCTCATGCAACGTCTGCCAGAAAACCACCTGACTCAGTGAGCACCAATCACACACCCCCAACACACACACACAATACTTTGTTTAGCGACGATTCTGAGCAATGAGGGATGTGCTGGAGAGGCGGGGGAGGGGGCTCCAGCAGGCCAGGCCTCTGGGGATTAGGGGAGTGGGAGCGATTGACTGGCCTGGGTGGTCGAGGGGAGGGGGGAGTTTGGGGAAGGCAGGAGGGTCTTTGTTGAAGACCTTGGACTGCCCCTTGTCAGAAATGGTGCAGAGTCTCCTGCTTAGGGGATGGGGATGGACTAGATGACCTGCAAGGTCCCTTCTGATGTGCCCAAAATCACCCAGCTGTGTTATTTTCCTTAAGGTAGAATTAGAACTCACCATCCTCTAGTTGTTGGCTGAAATTTCCCAGCTGGCTTGAATGCCTAAAGCAGGACTAGAACTCTTGCTCTCCTGCTGATCGGCATATAATAAACGAAGGCTTTGCACTGATAATGTTCCTTAGTTGGGTCATGAAACGTCTTCAAAAAACCACCCGACTCAGAGGGAACCAATCAGCCCCCCCTCCAAGACACACACACACAGTCCTTTCTTTAGCGACCATTCTGAGCGATGACGGATGTGCTGGAGAGGGGGGGAGGAGGATCCAGCAGCCCCGCCCTCTGGGGATTAGGGAGTGGGAGCGATTGACTGAATGCCCTGGGTGGTCGAGGGGAGGGGGGGAGTTTGGGGAAGGCAGGAGGGTCTTTGTTGAATGCCTTCGACTGCCCCTGGTCAGAAAGGGTGCAGAGTCTTCTGCCTAAAGGCTGGGGTTGGACTAGATGACCTGCAAGGCTGCAAGCTTTCTGGCCGGCGGGGGAGCCAGGAGATCCGGACTTTCCTGTTTGGCTTTTAGGATCTACTGAGGATCACCCTGTATTGCAACAAAGCTGACGCCCTCAAGGCTTTGCAATCTGCCTTTTTGCACGCAATCTTTTGCTCTGGGCGCTGGAAAGCCCCTTAGTGGCTGCGCCGATCCTGTCCCCTCCTTCCTCCCTCAGCGGACCCCGTAGAGACGCAGGCGATGTGCAGAAAACCCGCCTTGGTGCTGTTTGATCTGGGTGAGCATGGCTTGGATGGATCGTCCTGGGCTGCGGCTGGGGATTAGGGGAGTGGGAGCTATTGACTGGCCTGGGTGGTCGAGGGGAGGAGCTTGCGGAAGGCAGGAGGGTCTTTCTTGAAGACCTTGGACTGCCCCTGGTCAGAAATGGTGCAGAGTCTCCTACTTAAAGGCTGGGGTTGGACTAGATGACCTGCAAGGTCCCTTCTTAATATGCTAATGAAGAGTGAAGCCGGCCCGCCTTCTGGGCGGGGGAAAAAGAAGCAATTTAAAATCATTGGTCTATTTTCCTGGGGAGGGGAGGGATAATCTTGGAAGGAGGGAGCGGTTGGGCAGGCACCACCCCTACACCTTAACGGACTCCATCGAGGGCTGTTCTGACCGGCTGAGGACCCGGCCTCTTCATTCGACCCCCACTTAACCCTGGCGAGGAAGGGGGGCCCCTGCAGAGATCAAAGCACAAAGCGGCTGAACTGAGGCTGGGCATCCCAGCGGCAACAGCGGCCACCACCATCACCGCAGCAAGGGGAGGAGAACCTGCCTCGGCCATTCCAAGATGGACACCCACGCCCGGCCAGCTCCATCCCCCCAGCGGGAGGAGACTGGAGATCGTACATGGGTCCATTTCACGTCTTCAGGGAAGCCAGTGACCTTCTAGGAGTATCGAACAAGAGGAGAAGAGCGTTTTCCTGAGCTCCTGTGGACGGGACATCTTCCAAACGGCTACGGGCCTCTCGGCACCAACACACGTGCAGGCAGTTCGTGGGAGGGAGCTTCAGGACATGCTATGAGCACATTATGCACCCCCAGCACCAGCCTTGGTCACATGAGTTTCTCCCCAGGGATCAAAAAGACCGTGAGACAGTCTATGACTTTGTGGCAACGCTTAGAGAAATGGCAGGAGACTGTAAATTCAGCGATCTGGAGGAGGAAAGGATGCGAGAGGGGCTCCTTGGGGGTATAAAAGTTTTAAGCCTACAGAGGCGATTAAGGGCTCAGGTTGATCTCATGTTCCAAGCCACCCTAGACGAGGCCAAGGCGAGTGAGTCCTCCATGAGGTCAGACGCCGCCATTCGGAGATCAAGGAGTGGCCATCCCTCGGGCGGAGCAGCCACCGTGCACCACGAGAGCACGGAACATGGAGATGATACATCCAAGGGTGACAAAATCCACCGCACTTGTTCCGAAGAGGAGGCAGGGAATCCGGAAATGGGAGAGAGGCGCCTCTTTGGTGTCACATGTGGGGGCAATCCCCCCAGAGGAGCAGGCCGATCCAAAGACGCCACTTGCCAAAGATGCACAGGAAGGGGCACACCGCAAACCCTTGCCGTGCAACCCAGCCGGCATCCCGCCTCCAGAGGCCGATTGTTTCCCCGACGTGTCCATGTGCGTCCCTGATGGGATTCCGGAAGGCACCGTTTCTGAGGCACCAGCGAGGAGACGACAAAGTTGCAAACACAAAGTAGCCCCCCAAACGTTCGTCAACTACTACAGCGCCCAATGCTCCAAGAAATTCCACACCACCATCGACATTGAGGGATCCCCGTGTCATATGGTGGTGGACACAAGTTCGTATATGACCCTCGTGTCCTGGCCAACTATTAACAAGGCCGTTCTGGGCTTCACAAAAGGACCATCAAGGGATCCTCATCCCTGTCCTGGGGAGGGGGTCCTTCCAAATTAAATTTAAAAGTTTTGTCGGGTGAATGGAGACCTGCCAAACCTTCTCCGCTAAGAATGGTTCGTTGTCCTGGGTCTGGAAGTGACTGCCGTCCTCGCCTACCAAGACGAGAGCATCGAGGAGGAGCCGGTCACGGTATTCGCGGACGTCCTAGGTGGGAGTCCAGGCAAGTATAGGGTGACACCTTAAAACCCTTGGTCTGTGTCCCCCACCGGGGAAAAAAGACCAATCATTTTAAATTTTAATGGTGCATAAGCGCACCAACGTGCCTACCGTTTTCTTATATATATCCCTTTCATGTATTCATAACTATTTTTATACTTATACTTACCTTTTATCTTATAATCTCTTGAAAGAATAAATAAATAAAAATAAATAAATTATTTCTTTTCCCTCCCAGAAAACAGACCAGATTGAGATCATCGTTTCTTGGCTTCACTCTCCATTAGCATACGCAAAAGTCTTCCTCCTCGACTTACAACATTTCCCTTAATGACCCTTGGAAGTTACAACGGGCGGAGAAAAAAGGGGACTTGGGACCAACGTTTCTTACCTAACAACCGTTGAAGCCTCCCCAGCAAGCCAATTTCCCTTAAACCACCATTCCTGGCCACCAGATTTCTCATATGCCTTGAATTGAATGGAGAAAAGCCCACCTATTGAATTCTGGGAGTTGCAGCTCAGGCGCCTGGCTAGGGATTCTGGGAGTTGAAATCCATCCATCTTCACGGGCCCAGCTTGGAAAAGGCGGCATGTTCCAGGGAGGCTGAAGCTCTGGGAGTTCGCTTGATGGTCCTCCCAGGCATGAGCTGAACATCTGAAACCGGGTTTTTCAACCTTGGCAATTTGAAGGTGGCTCTCTGGGGAATCCTGGGGGTTGAAGCCCACCTTTGTGACATTGTCCAGGTTGCCAAACACGGGTCTAAAATCGCCCCGTGTTCCTTGTTCTGCCCCTTCCCTCCTCCTCCTCTAAGGATCCCCGAATCCTCTAAGAATTGGGCGCATCTGTTTCTCGAATCCAAGACGGGCTGCCTGGCATCGCTGCCTCCCCACATGTCTGTTTCCCTGCAAACTGTCCTTCTAGAGGTTGGGGGAGGATTGTGTTTTAGGAGAACGGGGTGTATTCTCTTTGAGTTATCGGGGTGCAGCCACCCTCTGGCCACAGGTGGATAAGGAGGCATCTGCTGTTTTTCACCACCCGGGATCCAGAGCCCTTTTCCCCATCATCCCCGCCATGTCGTGGCTAATAAATGTTCAATAAACACTTTACAATCGTCACGGTTTAATTTGTGTCTTCTGGGGCCTGCAGGGCTTCCGGGGAGGTGGGGGGGGTTGAGTGGCCTATGCTATGTGCTCGACATATAACCGTAATCCTCAATTTACGACAGGTTACTTAGGAATGGTTCGAAGCTAAGACAGAGCCCCCACCAAAAGGTCCAGAGACCAAGATTCGACTCAAAAAAACACACACGCCCTATCGCATCGCCATTTGCGAGCTCGACAACCAAACTGCCTTGGCCGCCATTTTCTGCGTCTCGTGAACATGTGAGATTATTTTACGTCATCTTACACCTGCCTTCCACAAACATCCATTGCAGGCAATCGGATCACTTAAAATCATGATTTGCTTAATGACGCTTGCCAAAAATAAACAATAAAAACCCTGTACAGTCTTTCGGTGCGCTGCTTAACAACCTGCACACCTTAATCTTAATTCTGGACTCAATTTATGGTCTAAGGTGAGGACCACTAACATTTGAGTGCAGAAAGTTAAAATATTCTCGGGGTGAAAAAAATTTGCGAAAGATCCACTTCCAAGTTTAACTTCTCTTTTAAAAAAAACCTTTTATTTTTGGGGTTATCTCCTACTCTTGCTTTGTACAACTGCGGGTGTTTCTATTTCTTTTTTTAAAAATGGGACATCCTGGGTGACACAACCGTCAGCAACTCACGTGATGGGCAAAGCGCCTGATCCAAGACATTCAGCTGCCCTTTGTCCTAAAGTGGGACTCGAACTCACTGCCCCCTGTTGATGGGCTATAAAGGGGGACTAGAACTCGCCCTCTCCTGGTGAGTGGCAAGAGACGAGCATATAATAAGCGGACCCTCCTCTCTCCGACCTTTGATCCTTGCTCCTCTTCATCACTGAACCCCACACTCCCCTCAGCCCTGACGATGTTCCCTAGATGGCTCATGAAACGTCTGCCAGAAAACCACCTGACTCAGTGAGCACCAATCACACACCCCTAACACACACACACACAGTCCTTTCTTTAGCGACCATTCTGAGCAATGACGGATGTGCTGGAGAGGTGGGGGAGGGGATCCAGCAGCCCGCACTCTGGGGATTAGGGGAGTGGGAGCGATTGACTGGCCTTGGTGGTCGAGGGAGGGGGAGTTTGGGGAAGGCAGGAGGGTCTTTGTTGAATGCCTTCGACTGCCCCTGGTCAGAAATGGTGCAGAGTCTTCTGCCTAAAGGCTGGGGTTGGACTAGATGACCTGCAAGGTCCCTTCTGATCTGCCCAGAATCACCCAGCTCTCTTTTTTTGCCTAAGGTAGAAAGAGAACTCACCATCCTCTAGTTGTTGGCTGAAATATCCCAGCTGGCTTGAATGCCTAAAGCAGGACTAGAACTCTCCTTCTCCTGCTGACCGGCATATAATAAACGAACGCTTTGCACTGATAATGTTCCTTAGTTGGGTCATGAAACGTCTTCAAAAAACCACCCGACTCAGAGGGAACCAATCAGCCCCCCCTCCAAGACACACACACACAGTCCTTTCTTTAGCGACCATTCTGAGCGATGACGGATGTGCTGGAGAGGTGGGGGAGGGGGATCCAGCAGCCCCGCCCTCTGGGGATTAGGGGAGTGGGAGCGATTGACTGAATGCCCTGGGTGGTCGAGGGGAGGGGGGAGCTTGGGGAAGGCAGGAGGGTCTTTCTTGAATGCCTTCGACTGCCCCTGGTCAGAAATGGTGCAGAGTCTTCTGCCTAAAGGCTGGGGTTGGACTAGATGACCTGCAAGGTCCCTTCTGATCTGCCCACAATCACCCAGCTCTCTTTTTTTGCCTAAGGAAGAATTAGAACTCACCAGTCTCTAGTTGTTGGCTGAAATATCCCAGCTGGCTTGAATGCCTAAAGCAGGACTAGAACTCTCCTTCTCCTGCTGATCGGCATATAATAAACGAAGGCTTTGCACTGATAATGTTCCTTAGTTGGGTCATGAAACGTCTTCAAAAAAATCCACCCAGCTCAGAGAGTTCCACAGACTCCACACTTCTCCTCCTCCTCTCTTTATTCACCGCTCCCTTCTCCTCTTCTTCCTCCCTCCCTCTTCCTCCTCCTCCTTAAACCCCACACTACCCTTAGCACTGACGATGTTCCCTAGCTGGCTCATGAAACGTCTGACAGAAAACCACCCGACTCAAAGGGAACCAATCACCTCCCTCCTCACTCAAAAACACAATCCTTTCTTTAGTGTGCTAAACACACACGCCCTGTCGCATCGCCATTTGCGCGCTTGACAACCAGACTGCCTCGGCCGCCATTTTCTGCGTCTCGTGGACATGTGAGATTATTTTACGTCATCTTACACCTGCCTTCCACAAACGTCCATTGCAGGCAATCGGATCACTTAAAATCATGATTTGCTTAATGACGCTTGCCAAAAATAAACAATAAAAACCCTGTACAGTCTTTCGGTGCGCTGCTTAACAACCTGCACACCTTAATCTTAATTCTGGACTCAACTTATGGTCTAAGGTGAGGACCACTAACATTTGAGTGAAGAAAGTTAAAATATTCTCGGGTGAAAAAAATTTGGGGAAGATCCACTTCCAAGTTTAACTTCTCTTTTAAAAAAACCTTTTATTTTTGGGTTTATCTCCTACTCTTGCTTTGTACAACTGCTGGTGTTTCTATTTCTTTTTTTAAAATGGGACATCCTGGGTGACACAACCGTCAGCAACTCACATGATGGGCAAAGCGCCTGATCCAAGACATTCAGCTGCCCTTTGTGCTAAAGCGGGACTCGAACTCACTGTCCCCTGGTGATGGGCTATAAAGGGGACTAGACCCCGCCCTCTCCTGGAGAGTGGCAAGAGACGAGCACATAATAAGCGGACCCTCCTCTCTCCGACCTTTGATCCTTGCTCCTCTTCATCGAAGAATCCCACACTCCCCTCAGCCCTGACGATGTTCCCTAGCTGGGTCATGAAAAGTCTGCCAGAAAACCAACTGACTCAGTGAGCACCAATCACACACCGCCAACACACACACACAATACTTTGTTTAGCGACCGCTCTGAGCGATGACGGATGTGCTGGAAAGGCGGTGGGGATCCAGCAGCCCCCCTCTGGGGATTAGGGGAGTGGGAGCGATTGACTGGGCTGGGTGGTCGAGGGGAGAGGGAAGTTTGGGGAAGGCAGGAGGGTCTTTGTTGAATGCCTTAGACTGCCCCTGGTCAGAAATGGTGCAGAGTCTCCTGCTTAGGGGCTGGGGATGGACTAGATGACCTGCAAGGTCCCTTCTGATTTGCCCAAAATCACCCACCTGTCTTATTTTGCCTAAGGTAGAATTAGAACTCACCATCCTCTAGTTGTTGGCTGAAATTTCCCAGCTGGCTTGAATACCTAAAGCAGGACTAGAACTCTCCTTCTCCTGCTGATCGGCATATAATAAACGAAGGCTTTGCACTGATAATGTTCCTTAGTTGGGTCATGAAACGTCTTCAAACAACCACCCGACTCAGAGGGCACCAATCAGCCCCCTCCAAGACACACACACACAGTCCTTTCTTTAGCGACCATTCTGAGCGATGACGGATGTGCTGGAGAGGGGGGAGGGGGATCCAGCAGCCCCGCCCTCTGGGGATTAGGGGAGTGGGAGCGATTGACTGAATGGCCTGGGTGGTCGAGGGGAGGGGGGAGTTTGGGGAAGGCAGGAGGGTCTTTGTTGAATGCCTTCGACTGCCCCTGGTCAGAAATGGTGCAGAGTCTTCTGCCTAAAGGCTGGGGTTGGACTAGATGACCTGCAAGGCTGCAAGTTTTCTGGCCGGCGGTGGAGCCAAGAGATCAGGACTTTCCTGTTTGGCTTTTAGTATCTACTGAGGATCACCCTGCATTGCAACAAAGCTGACGCCCTCAAGGCTTTGCAACCTGCCTTTTGCACGCAATCTTTTGCTCTGGGCGCTGGAAAGCCCCTCAGTGGCTGCGCCGATCCTGTCCCCTCTTTCCTCCCTCAGCGGACCCCGAAGAGACGCAGGCGATGTGCAGAAAACCCGCCTTGGTGGTGTTTGATCTGGGTGAGCGTGGCTTGGATGGATCGTCCTGGGCTGCGGCTGGGGATTAGGGGAGTGGGAGCTATTGACTGGCCTGGGTGGTCGAGGGGAGGGGGGAGCTTGGGGAAGGCAGGAGGGTCTTTGTTGAAGACCTTGGACTGCCCCTGGTCAGAAATGGTGCAGAGTCTCCTGCTTAAAGGCTGGGGTTGGACTAGATGACCTGCAAGGTCCCTTCTTAATCTGCTAATGGAGAGTGAAGCCGGTCCGCCTTCTGGGCGGGGGAAAAAGAAACAAGTTGAAATCATTGGTCTCTTTTCCTGGGGAGGGGAGGGATAATCTTGGAAGGAGGGAGCGGTTGGGCAGGCACCACCCCTACACCTTAACGGACTCCATCGAGGGCTGTTCTGACCGGCTGAGGACCCGGCCTCTTCATTCGACCCCCACTTAACCCTGGCGAGGAAGGGGGCCCCTGCAGAGATCAAAGGACAAAGCGGCTGAACTGAGGCTGGTAATCCCAGCGGCAACAGCGGCCACCACCATCACCGCCGCAAGGGGAGAAGAACCTGCCTCGGCCACTCCAAGATGGCCACCCATGCCCGGCCAGCTCCATCCCCCCCAGCGAAAGGATACTGGAGATCGTACATGGGTCCATTTCACGTCTTCAGGGAAGCCAGTTACCTTCTGGCTTCAGTATCGGACAAGAGGAGAAGAGCGTTTTTCCTGAGCTCCTGTGGAGGGGACGTCTTCCAAACGGCTATGGGCCTCTCAGCACCAGCACACGTGCAGGCAGTTCGTGGGAGGGAGCTTCAGGACATGCTATGAGCACATTATGCACCCCCAGCACCAGCCTTGGTCACATGAGTTTCTCCCCAGGGATCAAAAAGGCAGTGAGACAGTCTATGACTTTGTGGCAACACTGAGAGAAATGGCAGGAGACTGCAATTCAGCGATCTGGAGGAGGAAAGGATGCGAGAGGGGCTCCTTGCAGGTATAAAAGTTTTAAGCCTACGGAGATGATTAATGGCTCAGGTTGATCTCAGGTTCCAAGCCACCCTAGACGAGGCCAAACCGAGTGAGTCCCCCATGAGGTCAGACACCGCCATTCGGACATCAAAGGAACGGCCATCCCTCGGGCAGAGCGGACACCGTGCATCACGAGAGCATGGAATACGGACACAATACAGCCTTGGTTGTCAAAATCCACCGCACTTGTTCCAAAGAGAAGGAAGGGAGTCCAGGAACGGGAGAGAGTCGCCTCTTTGGTGTCACATGTGGGGGCAATCCCCCCAGAGCAGCAGGCCGATCCAAAGACGCCACTTACTCAAGATGCACAACGGAACGGGCACACCGCAAAACCTTGCCGTGCAACCCACCGTTTCTGAGGCACCAGCGAGGAGACAACAAAGTTGCAAGCACAAAGTAGCCCCACAAACGTTTGTCAACTACTACAGCGCCCAATGCTCCAAGAAATTCCACACCACCGTCGACATTGAGGGATCCCTGTGTGATATGGTGGTGGACACAAGTTCGTATACGACCCTTGTGTCCTGGCCAACTATTAAGAAGGCCATTCTGGGCTTCACAAGGAACAGCTAAAGCCCCAGAAAATATTGCTAAAGGACCGTCAAGGGATCCTCATCCCTGTCCTGGGGAGGGGCTCCTTCCAGATTAAATTTAAAAGTTTTGTCGGGTGAACGGAGACCTGCCAAACCTTCTCCGCTTAGAATGGTTCAATGTCCTGGGTCTGGAAGTGACTGCCGTCCTCGCCTACCAAGACGAGAGCATCGAGGAGGAGCCGGTCATGACACTCGAGGACGTCCTAGGTGGGAGTCCAGGCAAGTATAGGGTGACACCTTAAAACCCTTGGTCTGTGTCCCCCCACCGGGGAAAAAAGACCAATCATTTTAAATTTAAATGGTGCATAAGCGCACCAACGTGCCTACCGTTCCTGTCCGATTGTTTTTGTTTTCTTATATATATCCCTTTCATGTATTCATAACTATTTTTATACTTATACTTACCTTTTATCTTATAATCTCTTGAAAGAATAAATAAATAAAAACAAATAAATTATTTCTTTTCCCTCCCAGAAAACAGACCAGATTGAGATCATCGTTCCTTGGCTTCACTCTCCATTAGCATATGCAACAGTCTTCTTCCTTGACTTACAACATTTCGCGTAATGACCGCTGGAAGTTACAACAGGACAGAGACAAAGGGGACTTGGGACCAACGTTTCATACCTAACAACCGTTGCAGCATCCCCAGCAAGCCAAATTCCCTTAAACCACCATTCCTGGCCACCGGATTTCTCATATGCCTTGAATTGAATGGAGAAAAGCCCACCTATTGAATTCTGGGAGTTGCAGCTCAGGCGCCTGGCTAGGGGATTCTGGGAGTTGAAGTCCATCCATCTTCACGGGGCGCAGCTTGGAAAAGGCGGCATGTTCCAGGGAGGCTGAAGCTCTGGGAGTTCGCTTGATGGTCCTCCCAGGCATGAGCTGAACATCTGAAACCGGGTTTTTCAACCTTGGCAATTTGAAGGTGGCTCTCTGGGGAATCCTGGGGGTTGAAGCCCACCTTTGTGACATTGTCCAGGTTGCCAAACACGGGTCTAAAATCGCCCGTGTTCCTTTTTCTGCCCCTTCCCTCCTCCTCCTCTAAGGATCCCCTAATCCTCTAAGAATTGGGCGCATCTGTTTCTCGAATCCAAGATGGGCTGCCTGGCACGCTGCCTCCCCACATGTCTGTTTCCCTGCAAACTGTCCTTCTAGAGGTTGGGGGAGGGTTGTGTTTTAGGGGAACAGGGTGCTATTTTTGAGTTGTGAATGCAGCCTCCTTCTGGCCACACGTGGATAAGGAGGCATCTGCCGTTTTTCGCCAACCGGGATCCAGAGCCCCTTTCCCCATCATCCCCGCCACGTAGTGGCTAATAAATGTTCAATAAACACTTTAAAATCATCACTGTTTCATTTGTGTCTCTTTCCACCCTAGACGAGGCCAAGGCGAGAGAGTCCTCCATGAGGTCATCGCCGCCATTTGGAGACCAAGGAGCGGCCATCCCTCAGGCGAAGCGGCCACCGTGCATCACTAGAGCATGTAACATGGAGACAATACATCGTAGGGTGATGAAATCCACCGCACTTGTTCCGAAGAGGAGGCAGGGAGTCCGGAAACGGGAGAGAGGCGCCTCTTTGGTGCCCCGTGTTGCGGCAATCCGCCCAGAGCGGCATGCCGATCCAAAGAAGCCACTTGCCAAAGATGCACAACGGAAGGGGCACACCGCAAAAGCTTCCGTACAACCCAGCCGGTATCCCGCCTCCAGAGGCCGATTGTTTCCCGACGCGCCATGTGCGTCCCTGACGGGATTTCAGAGGGCGCCATTTCGGAGGCACCAGCGAGAAGACGACCAAGTTGCAGACACAAACTAGCTCACCAAACGTTCGTCAGCTACTACAGCGCCCAATGCTCCAAGAAATTCCACGCCACCGTCGACATCGACGGATCCCCGTGTGATACGGTGGTGGACACAAGTTCGTATATGACCCTCGTGTCCTGGCCAAGTATTAAGAAGGCCATTCTGGGCTTCACAAGGAACAGCTCCTAGAGGTTGGGGGGAGGATTATGTTTTAGGGGAACAGGGTGCTTTTTTTAAAGTTATGGGGGTGCAGCCTCCCTCTGGCCACACGTGGATAAGGGGGCATCTGCTGTTTTTCGCCACCCGGGATCCAGAGCCCCTTTCCCCATCATCCCCGCCATGTCGTGGCTAATAAATGTTCAATAAACACTTCACAATCGTCACGGTTTCATTTGTGTCTCCTGGGGCTTCCAGGGTTTCCAGGGTGGTTGTGGGGGTATCTTTTTTTTAAAAAAAAAATTTTTTTTTATTGATTTTTAAAACCAAACATAAACAAACAAAACATAAAAAATAAAAACATAAAACATCTTTTTTGAAAGCAGCTTCATCCAGGGTTACATCTCTTCGTATAGATACAAATTCAAGTTCATGCTCATTTTTATATACCATTCCATATCTTATTACCATTCTACATTTTCTATATAGCTTCTTCCCGATTTAACTTCCTTAATTTTATTTTATTTATTTCATCTCAATTCAGATCATTATCCTTATATTCTATATCTGTCCTGTTTCAGCTCTCAATTATCTTTTCTCATTAAACAAAATTTCTCCTGTAATCACTGATTGGAGTATGACGCCTTTATATCTTTCCCTAAAATTATAATACTTAATATAATACATACCTTCCATTCGGATTCTGCTTGGTACATTCTAAAATTACACACTATATTTTTAAAAAAAAAAATTATGAATATATAATATGATTAAAACAACAATCCATCTCAATTCAATTCTATCGTTTATATTAATATTCATTTAAATCTTAAACATTTTACACATTACTTTTCAAATAGGTATCATGCTACTATGGGAACACATCTAAACTTTCCATAGTTGCTTCCTGGGGTGGGTGGGATATATTGAGTAACCTTAGCTAAGTCCTCGATGTACGACCATAATCCTCAATTTATGACCGGTCACTTAGGAATGGTTGAAGCTAAGACAGAGCCCCCAGATGGTCCAGAAGACCAAGTTTCAACTCACAAACGTACACACGCCTTATTGCATCGCCATTTGCGAGCTCGACAACCAAACTGCCTCGGCCGCCATTTTCTGCGTCTCGTGGTCATGTGAGGATATTTTACATCATCTCACATCTGGCACCCGACAAACGTCCATTGCAGGCAATTGGTTCACTTAACCTCATGGTTCGCTTAATGACCATTGCAAAAAATAAATAAATCAAAACCCTCTACGGTCTTTCGGTGCGCTGCTTAAAAACCTGCACACCTTAATCGAAATTCTGGACTCAATTTATGGCCTAAGGTGAGGATTACTAACATTTGAGTGGAGAAAGTTAAAATATTGATATTTTCATTCTCGAGGTGACAAAAATTTGGGGAAGATCCACTTCCAAGTTTAAATTCTCTTTTTAAAAAACCTTGGTTTTTTGGGTTTATCTCCTGCTTTTGCTTTGTACAATTGCAGGTGTTTTTATTTATTTTTTTAAAAAATGGGACATCCTGGGTGACACAACGTCAGCAACTCACGTGATGGGCAAAGCGCCAGATCCAAGACATTCAGCTGCCCTTTGTGCTAAAGTGGGACTCGAACTCACTGCCCCCTGCTGTTTGGCTACAAAAGGTGATTAGAACTCGCCCTCTCCGGCTGAGTGGCAAGAGACGAGCATATAATAAGCGGACCCTCCTCTCTCCTACCTGGATCCTTCCTCCTCTTCATCGCTGAACCTCACACTCCCCTCAGCCCTGACGATGTTCCCTAGCTGGGTCATGAAACGTCTGCCAGAAAACCACCTGACTCAGTGAGCACCAATCACCCCCCCCGACACACACACACAATCCTTTCTTTAGCGACCATTCCGAGCGATGACGGACGTGCTGGAGAGGTGGGGGAGGGGGATCCAGCAGCCCAGCCCTCTGGGGATTAGGGGAGTGGGAGCGATTGACTGAATGGCCTGGGTGGTCGAGGGGAGGGGGGAGTTTGGGGAAGGCAGGAGGGTCTTTGTTGAATGCCTTCGACTGCCCCTGGTCAGAAATGGTGCAGAGTCTTCTGCCTAAAGGCTGGGGTTGGACTAGATGACCTGCAAGGCTGCAAGCTTTCTGGCCGGCGGGGGAGCCAAGAGATCAGGACTTTCCTGTTTGGCTTTTAGGATCTACTGAGGATCACCCTGCATTGCAACAAAGCTGACGCCCTCAACGCTTTGCAACCTGCCTTTTGCACGCAATCTTTTGCTCTGGGCGCTGGAAAGCCCCTCAGTGGCTGCGCCGATCCTGTCCCCTCCTTCCTCCCTCAGCGGACCCCGTAGAGACGCAGGCGATGTGCAGAAAACCCGCCTTGGTGGTGTTTGATCTGGGTGAGCATGGCTTGGATGGATCGTCCTGGGCTGGGCTGGGGATTAGGGAGTGGGAGCTATTGACTGGCCTGGGTGGTCGAGGGGAGGGGAGCTTGCGGAAGGCAGGAGGGTCTTTGTTGAAGACCTTGGACTGCCCCTGGTCAGAAATGGTGCAGAGTCTTCTGCCTAAAGGCTGGGGTTGGACTAGATGACCTGCAAGGTCCCTTCTTAATATGCTAATGGAGAGTGAAGCCGGTCCGCCTCCTGGGCGTGGGGGAAAAAGAAACAAGTTGAAATCATTGGTCTATTTTCCTGGGGAGGGGAGGGATAATCTTGGAAGGAGGGAGCGGTTGGGCAGGCACCACCCCTACACCTTAACGGACTCCATCGAGGGCTGTTCTGACCGGCTGAGGACCTGGCCTCTTCATTCGACCCCCACTTAACCCTGGCGAGGAAGGGGGCCCCTGCAGAGATCAAAGCACAAAGCGGCTGAACTGAGGCTGGGCATCCCAGCGGCACCAGCGGCCACCACCATCACCGCAGCAAGAGGAGGAGAACGTGCCTCGGCCACTCCAAGATGGACACCCACGCCTGGCCAGCTCCATCCCCCCCAGCGAAAGGAGACCGGAGATCGTACATGGGTCCATTTCACGTCTTCAGGGAAGCAAATGACCGTCTGGCTGTAACGGACAAGAGGAGAAGAGCGTTTTTCCTAAGCTCCTGTGGACGGGACGTCTTCCAAACGGCTACAGGCCTCTCGGCACCAACACACGTGCAGGCAGTTCGTGGGAGGGAGCTTCAGGACTCGCTATGAGCACATTATGCACCCCCAGCACCAGCCTTGGTCACATGAGTTTCTCCCCAGGGATCAAAAAGGCCGTGAGACAGTCTATGACTTTGTGGCAACGCTGAGAGAAATGGCAGGCGACTGCAATTCAGCGATCTGGAGGAGGAAAGGATGCGAGAGGGGCTCCTTGCGGGTATAAAAGACTTAAGCCCACGGAGGCGATTAATGGCTCAGCTTGATCTCAGGTTCCAAGCCACACTAGACAAGGCCAAGGCGAGTGAGTCCTCCATGAGGTCAGACACCGCCATTCGGAGATCAAGGAGCGGCCATCCCTTGGGCAGAGCGGCCACCGTGCATCACGAGAGCATGGAACATGGAGATGATACATCCAAGGGTGACAAAATCCACCGTACTCGTTCCGAAGAGGAGGCAGGGAGTCTGGAAACGGGACAGAGGCGCCTCTTTGGTGTCACATGTGGGGGCAATCACCCCAGAGCAGGGGGCCGATCCAAAGACGCCACTTGCCAAACATGCACAACGGAAGGGGCACACCGCAAACCCTTGCCGTGTATCACAGCCAGCATCCCATCTCCAGAGGCCGATTGTTTCCCCGACGTGTCCATGTGCATCCCTGATGCGATTCCGGAAGGCACCGTTTCTGAGACACCAGCGAGGAGACGACAAAGTTGCAAACACAAAGTAGCCCCTCAAACGTTTGTCAACTACTACAGCGCCCAATGCTCCAAGAAATTCCACACCACCGTCGACATTGAGGGATCAGTGGGTGATATGGTGGTGGACACAAGTTCGTATATGACCCTCGTGTCCTGGCCAACTATTAACAAGGCCGTTCTGGGCTTTACAAGGAACAGCTAAAGCCCCAGAAAATAGTGCTAAAGGACCACCAAGGGTTCCTCATCTCTGTCCTGGGGAGGGGGTCCTTCCAAATTAAATTTAAAAGTTTTGTCGGGTGAACGGAGACCTGCCAAACCTTCTCCGCTTAGAATGGTTCGATGTCCTGGGTCTGGAAGTGACTGCCGTCCTCGCCTACCAAGACGAGAGCATCGAGGAGGAGCCGGTCACGGCATTCGCGGACGTCCTAGGTGGGAGTCCAGGCAAGTATAGGATGACACCTTAAAACCCTTGGTCTGTGTCCCCCACCGGGGAAAAAAGACCAATCAATTTAAATTTAAATGGTGCATAAGCGCACCAACGTGCCAACCGTTCCTGTCCTATTGTTTTTTGTTTTCTTATATGTATTCATTTCATGTATTCATAACTATTTTTATACTTGTACCTATTATATAATAAACTTTTTTCAAAATAAATAAATAAAAAGAAATAAATAATTTCTTTTCCCTCCTAGAAAGCGGACCGGATTGAGATCATTGTTCCTTGGCTACACTCTCCATTAGCATATGCAACGGTCTTCCTCCTCGACTTATAACATGTCGCTTAGTGACCAATGGAAGTTATAACAGGACGGAGAAAAAGGGGGCTTGGGACCAACGTTTCATACCTAACAACCGTTGCAGCATCCTCAGCAAGCCAAATTCACTTAAACCACCATTCCTGGCCACCGAATTTTCCATATGCCTTGAACTGAATGGAGAAAAGCCCACCTATTGAATTCTGGGAGTTGCACCTCAGGCATGTCTATTTATCTGCAAACTGTCATTCTAGAGGTTGTGGGGAGGATTGTGTTTTAGGGGAACGGGGTGCTTTTTTTGAGTTGTGAGTGCAGCCTCCTTCTGGCCACACGTGGATAAGGAGGCATCTGCCGTTTTTCGACAACCGGGATCCAGAGCCCCTTTCCCCATCATCCCCGCCACGTCGTGGCTAATAAACGTTCAATAAACACTTTAAAATCATCACTGTTTCATTTGTGTCTCTTTCCACCCTAGATGAGGCCAAGGCGAGAGAGTCCTCCATGAGGTCAGCCGCCGCCATTCGGAGACCAAGGAGCGGCCATCCCTCAGGCGGAGCGGCCACCGTGCATCACTAGAGCATGTAACATGGAGACAATACATTGTAGGGTGATGAAATCCACCGCACTTGTTCCGAAGAGGAGGCAGGGAGTCTGGAAACGGGAGAGAGGCGCCTCTTTGGTGCCCCGTGTTGGGGCAATCCGCCCAGAGCGGCATGCCGATCCAAAGAAGCCACTTGCCAAAGATGCACAACGGAAGGGGCACACCGCAAAAGCTTCCGTACAACCCAGCCGGTATCCCGCCTCCAGAGGCCGATTGTTTCCCCGACGCGGCCATGTGCATCCCTGACGGGATTTCAGAAGGCGCTATTTCGGAGGCACCAACGAGGAGACGACCAAGTTGCAGACACAAACTAGCTTCCCAAACGTTCGTCAGCTACTACAGCGCCCAATGCTCCAAGAAATTCCACGCCACCGTCGACATCGACAGATCCCCGTGTGATATGGTGGTGGACACAAGTTCGTATATGACCCTCGTGTCCTGGCCAACTATTAAGAAGGCCTTTTTGGGCTTCACAAGGAACAGCTTCTAGAGTTTGGGGGGAAGATTGTGTTTTAGGGGAACGGGGTGCTTTTTTTTGAGTTACGGGGGTGCAGCCTCCCTCTGGCCACAGTTGGATAAGGGGGCATCTGCTGTTTTTCGCCCCCCGGGATCCAGAGCCCCTTTCCCCATCATCCCTGCCATGTCGTGGCTAATAAATGTTCAATAAACACTTCACAATCGTCACGGTTTCATTTGTGTCTCCTGGGGCTTCCAGGGTTTCCGGGGTGATTGTGGGGGTATCTTTTTTTTAAAAAAAAAAATTTTTTATTGATTTTTAAAAACAAACATAAACAAACAAAACATAAAAAATAAAAACATAAAACATCTTTTTTGAAAGCAGCTTCATCCTGGGTTACATCTCTTCGTATAGATACAAATTCAAGTTCATGCTCATTTTTATATACCATTCCATATCTTATTACCATTCTACATTTTCTATATAGCTTCTCCCCGATTTAACTTTCTTAATTTTATTTTATTTATTTCATCTCAATTCAGATCATTATACTTCTATTCTATATCTGTCCTGTTTCAGCTCTCTATTATCTTTTCTCATTAAACAAAATTTCTCCTGTAATCACTGATTGGAGTATGACGCCTTTATATCTTTCCCCTAAAATAATAATACTTAATATAATACATAACTTCCATTCGGATTCTGCTTGGTACATTCTAAAATTACACACTATATTTTTAAAAAAGAAAAAATTATGAATATATAATATGATTAAAACAACAATCCATCTCAATTCAATTCTATCGTTTATATTAATATTCATTTAAACCATTAACATTTTACACATTACTTTTCAAATAGGTATCATGCTACTATGGGAACACATATAAACTTTCCATAGTTGCTTCCTGGGGTGGGTGGGATATCTTGAGTAACCTTTCCTAAGTCCTCAACGTACGACCGTAATCCTCAATTTATGACCGGTCACTTAGGAGTAGTTCGAAGCTAAGACGGAGCCCCCCAAAAGGTCCAGAAGACCAAGTTTCAACTCATAAACACACACAGCCTTGTTGCATCGCCATTTGCGCGTTCGACAACCAAACTGCCTCGGCCGCCATTTTCTGCGTCTCGTGGTGATGTGAGGATATTTTACGTCATTTTACATCTGGCTTCCGACAAACGTCCATTGCAGGCAATTGGTTCACTTAAAATCATGGTTCGCTTAATGACCATTGCAAAAAATAAATAAATCAAAACCCTCTACGGTCTTTCGGTGCGCTGCTTAAAAACCTGCACACCTTAATCGAAATTCTGGACTCAATTTATGGCCTAAGGTGAGGATTACTAACATTTGAGTGGAGAAAGTTAAAATATTGATATTTTCATTCTCGAGGTGACAAAAATTTGGGGAAGATCCACTTCCAAGTTTAAATTCTCTTTTTAAAAAAACCTTTTTTTTTTTGGGCTTATATCCTGCTTTTGCTTTGTACAATTGCAGGTGTTTTTATTTATTTTTTTTAAAAATGGGACATCCTGGGTGACACAACCGTCAGCAACTCACGTGATGGGCAAAGCGCCAGATCCAAGACATTGAGCTGCCCTTTGTGCTAAAGCGGGACTCGAACTCACTGCCCCCTGGTGTTTGGCTATAAAAGGTGATTAGAACTCGCCCTCTCCGGCTGAGTGGCAAGAGACGAGCATATAATAAGCAGACCCTCCTCTCTCCTACCTGGATCCTTCCTCCTCTTCATTCCTGAACCTCACACTCCCCTCAGCCCTGACGATGTTCCCTAGCTGGCTCATGAAACGTCTGGAGAAAACCACCCAACTCAGAGAGCACCAATCACCTCCCCCCCGACACACACACACAATCCTTTCTTTAGCGACCATTCCGAGCGATGACGGACGTGCTAGAGAGGCGGGGGGGGGGTCTCCAGCAGCCCCCCCCCCCTCTTTGGATTAGGGGAGTGGGAGCAACTTACTGGCCTGGGTGGTCGAGGGGAGGGGGGAGCTTGGGGAAGGCAGGAGGGTCTTTGTTGAATGCCTTCGACTGCCCCTTGTCAGAAATGGTGCAGAGTATCCTGTTTAGAGGCTGGGGATGGACTAGATGACCTGCAAGGTCCCTTCTGATCTGCCCAGAATCACCCAGCTCTCTTTTTTTGCCTAAGGTAGAAATAGAACTCACCATCCTCTAGTTGTTGGCTGAAATATCCCAGCTGGCTTGAATGCCTAAAGCAGGACTAGAACTCTCCTTCTCCTGCTGATCGGCATATAATAAACGAAGGCTTTGCACTGATAATGTTCCTTAGTTGGGTCATGAAACGTCTTCAAAAAAATCCACCCAGCTCAGAGAGTTCCACAGACTCCACACTTCTCCTCCTCCTCTCTTTATTCACCGCTCCCTTCTCCTCTTCTTCCTCCCTCCCTCTTCCTCCTCCTCCTTAAACCCCACACTACCCTTAGCACTGACGATGTTCCCTAGCTGGCTCATGAAACGTCTGACAGAAAACCACCCGACTCAAAGGGAACCAATCACCTCCCTCCTCACTCAAAAACACAATCCTTTCTTTAGCGACCCTTCCGAGCGACGACGGATGTGCTGGAGAGGCGGGGGAGGGGGCTCCAGCAGCCCCGCCTTCTGGGGATTAGGGGAGTGGGAGTGATTGACTGGCCTGGGTGGTCGAGGGGAGGGGGGAGCTTGGGGAAGGCAGGAGGGTCTTTGTTGAAGACCTTGGACTGCCCCTGGTCAGAAACGGTGCAGAGTCTCCTGCTTAAAGGCTGGGGTTGGACTAGATGACCTGCAAGGTCCCTTCTTCATATGCTAATGGAGAGTGAAGCTGGTCCGCCTTCTGGGTGGGGGAAAAAGAAACAAGTTAAAATCACTGGTCTATTTTCCTGGGAGGGGAAGAGATAATCTTGGAAGGAGGGAGCGGTTGGGCAGGCACCACCCCTACACCTTAACGGACTCCATCGAGGGCTGTTCTGACCGGCTGAGGACCCGGCCTCTTCATTCGACCCCCACTTAACCCTGGCGAGGAAGGGGGGCCCCTGCAGAGATCAAAGCACAAAGCGGCTGAACTGAGGCTGGGCATCCCAGCGGCACCAGCGGCCACCACCATCACCGCAGCAAGGGGAGGAGAACCTGCCTCGGCCACTCCAAGATGGCCACCCACGCCCGGCCAGTTCCATCCCGCCCAGCGAAAGGAGACTGGAGATCGTACATGGGTCCATTTCACGTCTTCAGGGAAGCAAATGACCGTCTGGCTGTATCGGACAAGAAGAGAAGAGCGTTTTTCCTGAGCTCCTGTGGACGGGACGTCTTCCAAACGGCTACAGGCCTCTCGGCACCAACACACATGCAGGCAGTTCGTGGGAGGGAGCTTCATGACACGCTATGAGCACATTATGCACCCCCAGCACCAGCCTTGGTCACATGAGTTTCTCCCCAGGGATCAAAAAGGCAGTGAGACAGTCTATGACTTTTTTGCAACGCTGAGAGAAATGGCAGGCGACTGCAATTCAGCGATCTGGAGGAGGAAAGGATGCGAGAGGGGCTCCTTGGGGGTATAAAAGTTTTAAGCCTACGGAGGCGATTAATGGCTCAGCTTGATCTCATGTTCCAAGCCACCCA
>NC_142008.1:135908527-136032534 GCF_049901715.1 Pseudonaja textilis | reverse complement strand
GTAAAAAAAGGGGAAACGGGGGGAAGGGAGTTAAAAATTTAAGCATTGAAGCAACAACCAAAAAAAGGAGTAATTTGAAAAGCAATCATAATATCAGGAAGAACCAGAAGGGAGGATCACAGAAGGAAGAATCAGATAGAGAAGGGAATAAAAGGGGGAGGGAGAAGAAGAGAGGGAAGAGGGAAAAGAAAAGAAGCTACAAAGGACAGAAACAAGATATAAAGGTACAGGAAAAGCATACAAGAATTAAAAGGTATAAACCTATTTAAAAGACACAGAGACAATGGTTAAAATTTAACTTAAGGAGAGAATTCTGCAAGGGTGCATGGGATAGCATTGTTATATTAGAAATAGAAAAGGGTTAGAAAATATGTTTAGATATTAAAGTGATAGAAAAAAATTCTATTGATATGTAATAGAATATTTGTTTGTAAAGATACTAAGGCTCTCAATGATTTAAAAGAAAGTTAAAAAAACTGAAAAAAAACATGGAAGATTTTTATCAGTTGACAAGATGAAATTTAATAAGAATAATAATTTTACTGAATACAGTTAACAATTGTTCTGTTTTTTATTTAAAGACAGTAATAAGTAAAAAAATGAAATATAGATGATTAAAGTGAAAGACAACTGATATTACTAGGTAATGTTTGTTAAAAGAAATAGAAATGCAAAAAATTGTTATTAATATTAATGGCAGAGCTGTACTTGAATAGAATAATTATTCCATTTACTATTGTTATACATGAGATATATATATACATATGTACTTCTTTCTTTTAAGAATTTAGTGTGTATTTTTAAGGGAATGTACCAAGCAGAATTCGATTAAAAATAGGTATGTGTTATAAAACAGAGGTTAAAAAATGAATGTTGTAACTGTAAAGGTGTAACTTAAATATTTAAACAAGATTTGAAAAAAGATACAAAGGTGTTACACTCCAATCTAGTAATTACAGGGGAAATTTGTTTTATGAGAAAAGATAATATGAAATTGTAAACAGGACAGACGAAAGTATAAAAACATTGATTATAAATAATTTTTAGATTTTAAAAATTAGAAAAAGATATGTAATTGAATTAAGAAAGGAATAAGATAATTTAAAATAAGGCTATAGGAAGTAAAGAAAGAGAAAAGCTATTGAAAAAATAGTTATAAGGTATGGATTAGAATGTATAAGATAAATATGTATTGAGTTTATGTCTGTATGAAGAAGTGATAACCCGGGGTCATGCTGTTCTCAAAAAAAGATATTTTATTTGTATTTATATGTTTTGTGAAAACTTAAATAAAACTTTTATTTAAAAAAAATGTGTACCCACTTGTTCACATATGCATTAAAATCAAGATATGCTTATATACATGCAGATATGAATACACATGATTTTGATCTGGACTTAGGTCTGGTAAATTTGATCAGGTGTGGAATTTGAATTTCTTGATTCTGCTTTCACTTTTATTTATAATCTGCATTCCCTTCCCCGTGACCCAAAAATTGTATTCACAAAGTCCAGAAAGGTTTTTTGTCAATTCAACAACCACCAACAAAAGAAAACATAGCAAACAAGGTGCTTTCAAGCAAAAACACCCAAATGTAAGAAAAAATGAAAATTAGAATTAACTTAATTCAAGTCATCATAACATCAATTCTATGGATTTTAATGCAATTAATAATATAATTCCATACAGGGATGTGTAAAAGTAAATCTCATTAATATATGTGACATTAGTTTTTGCAAGATTAGGGATGAACTACACTTAATCTCAACCCAAGGCATTTTTTTTCAGGGATAAATAAATGGTTTCCATAATAAATTATGATATCTGAAAAATTTGCAATTGGAGGATAACAATGTTCACTTCTATGTCTTATATTTCAAAAAATTGTTAACTAAGGTACAGTATTAGAGAAAAAACTAAGGCACAATCATTTTCACTAACATACTCCCTTTCCATGGATCATGTATTTAACTTGACATAATAGCACATTCAGTCATGGGAACTCTCACATCCACAAATTAATTACTTTTCCTACAATTTGTAATATCCTTGATTTATTTTAAGTTTTATACAACAACCATGGCTGATAGCTTTTACAAGAATGATGAGAGCTGTTGCTTTTTTCTTGGTAGCTAAAATAGAGAAGCAAGAAGATATAAAAGAATGCAGTATATTTTAAAAAGCAATTAATCTGAGTAAATGGTCAGGATCCAATAAACTCCACATGAAGCTTTTTTTGCAAAAAGTGGATATGCTCATTTCAGATGTGAAAGAATAAGAAAGCACCCCTAATCTGCACTAATCACAGATACTCGTTGATTTCTTATTGTCAAAGTCCAGGGTATTCAATTCTATTACAGCTGAGGATCTCATAAAAGTCATTGGATCATTTGACTTAATTGAGAAATGAAAGGTCAATATGAAACTCTATTGTAATTGAAGGTAGCCTCACCTTTCTAGATTAGAAGATTGCAATGAGTTTTATAACAAAAAAGGCAATTATTACATACATATGTTCATAAATTTATATGTCCTTGCCTGCAAGCGCAAAATAAGTTTTCCAATGAAATGGACAGGGTGAAAGAGAAACAAAAGAGTTGGCTGTTCCCATTTTAAAACCATTTATTTCCAGTATGCAAGGCAAGCCAACCATTGAAAGGACAACTGGCAACCATTACCAGGCATGCTGTGCCAGGCTATTTATGGAGATAAAAATTCTAGATCAAGAGTTTACGAATTGGAACCCAAGAATGTTGCCATCATCAATTTTCCTCCTCAATCTTACCTTTTTCAACATGCATGCATAAATATACCTTATTTCACATCAAAGAAACCCATGCTGCTCTGAAACTTTGGTTATATACCTTGGTGGAACAGGTTTTGCAAACAATGAGACACCTCCATTGCCTACTTTTATTTCAATCACATGCCAAATAAAAATGCAAAAAGATAAAAAAAAGTTATATTCTGTTAAGTCAACCTTCCTTAAAATATTCATGGACCTACCCCTGGAAAAAAGAAAAGAAAGGCCACCAATATCCCTTCTTTGTCTTTCAACTGCTAGACCACTTTCCTGAACTGGTTTGTGATCATCCTAATAATATATGTGCAAATGCAAAGTATTCATAAAGAAATACTGTCTGATGTGGAAGTGATTGTCTGATCACTAGCTCTCACTCCATCTTCTTAGTCCTAAGAATAAAATTCAAGTATTGGATTTACACTGTTGTAGTCCAAGTCCCTTCTCATGAGAAGGCCTTTTCTGAGATATCCACTGTAAATCAGCAACCTCCTTGTTTAATTCAGAGAAACAGGATCTTATACACACATACTGAGAGTTTATGCATCACAGACAAATTCTTTGGATGCCCAATCATTCTTGGACAATAAAGAATATTCCAATACACAAACACACCAAGGGCCAACTTACTTACCCTGTGTTAGAGAAAGCATGACAAAGCAACAGAAAATAGAGGCAGTTCTCATACCGAAACAGGGCCCCTGCCTCAACTCCAAGGTAGAAGGTTGTTTCCAGCCTGTAACACTCCAGTTTTGCTTCAGTGAAAATCTATGAGCGTGCAAAATAAATTTTTAACAAGGCAGCCACTTCCTGGCAGCTTCCTGGAAGAATGTGACCCAACAGGTCTGCCCACCTGATCTGTTCTCTGCCGTCCCCTCCAATAACCACACCTTATTGGCCTTTCGTCTCTTGCTAGACTGGTCAGTCTTTGGCGTCACACTCATCTTAGATTTAGCAAGAATTATGTATCATTTCTCAGAACAAGGTGCTGTTTCCAAGGAGGCAAGAAAAAATAAATTAGTGCTAGTCTGGATGCAGAAATATGATGCCTGCATTATTAACCTTCCCCTATCGGATGGTCTCCGATGCCAGACAAGAAAAGGCATAGAATGGCAGTATAGAATGTTTGCCATGCCATTCATTATGGAATCAATGAGAAACTTTGTATAACTACCACAAACAATGAATAAGAGTGTTTTATATTTGTCTAGTTCCTAAAAGGAAATTTACTTTTCTCCAGCAGCACTACCAGTATAGAGCAGATTTCAGCAGTTATTACAGTTTACTTTCTCAATTCAACAGTTCATTTTCCAAGAATTACCCAAGGAGGCATTTGCTGTATTTTTTTAATGTCCACATTTTTCCTACCCAGATTCAAAAACCACTAATGTGTCATATTCTAAGGTAATTAAAATGACTGCATTCAAATCATCAAGTTGGACTACCACTGCAGAAAGTGTCAGTGTTCCAATGAATGAATTCAGAAAAATGTTGGAATATAGAGCAAAGGAAGTTCTCAGAACAAAATACAAATAACAAAAAGAAACCAATGAAAGGATGATATGGTAAATTAATTGAAGAAAAGCCATTGCCCTGTCTTCCAAATGCTGTATCCTTGTTCAGCATTCTCAATCTGATATTCTCCAGAGGCACTGGAAACTTCCACAATCTACAGCTGTGCTCCAGTACTTTTGGAGGCACCAAGCTGGATAAGGGTTCCCTAATTTTAATAAGCCTTTAATTAGATGTAGGATTCCCATGCACTTGTGAGCTTGTCCTTCTATCATAAAGCATAAATAAATCAACAAATAAAAATGGCAAAGTTGCAGCACTGCAATATTAAGGGGCATGCATAAGCGCACAATCGTGCCTACTGTCCCTGTCCTATTGTCCCCAATTATTTGTATGCATTTATACTTATATTTATTCTTTATTTTATTTATTTTATTTTATTTGGTTTGTCAATTGCTTACAAGATAATAGATATAAGTAAAAACATAGTTATGAATAAATGGATATATATATATATAAGATAAATAAAAGAAACAATAGGACAGGGACGATAGGCACGTTGGTGCACTTATGCACACCCCCTACAGACCTCTTAGGAAAGGGGTGAGATCAATAGTAGAAAGTTTAAGGTTAAAGTTTTTGGGGTTTAGGGATTTATTCTTATTTCTTATTATACTGTAAACATTTAACAAATCAAATAGATAGATAGATAGATAGATAGATAGATAGATAGATAGATAGATAGATAGATAGATAGATAAAAACATTCACATTTTAAACATTTAAAATTAAAAAACCTTCTCGAATCTCATGAAATTTCATTCTTACATGAAATCCTACATGAAATATTACTAAAGTCTTATACAACTTGGTAACTTTATGAGATTTCTAGTGGTTTTAATTTAATAGGTATTATTATTATGGGTGGTTGCATAATCAGTCTGATATTTAATTGGATTTGGCATATTTATTCACCTCTTGAGTCCTTCCTAAGAACCTGAAATAGGTAGGTGTTCTTGTTTGAATAATTACTAATAGTATTAGTACTTCCATTTCTGGTATACAGGAACCATCTTCAAAGCAGACTCCAGAGCCAATGCATTGAGGGCGTTTTGTGTAAATAACATGATTAGACTTGGACTGAATAGAAGCTGCGAGCTGCCAGCTCATTAAAGGAATTCATTATCTTACTGTTGAGAAATAAGTAAAGTGTTTTGCATCTGTCAGTTGATCCCAGCTGATTTTTTTTTATAACTTTATCCTTTCATAGAACTGGGTTTTATTTGCAGCCAGACTCTGTATAATAACTAGCTATTGTGCAGCTGAAAAGGGATATGCATATGAATGGGACCATATTCCCATTTCTTTTATTTGTGTGTGTGTGTGTCTGTGTGTCTGTGTAATTTTATTAAAACTTTAAGCAAGTTAACACACACTAATAGAAAGTAATAGAAAGTAAAAAAAGGAATCAAAGAAAAAGGAAGAGGTACATGAAAAGGAGAAAGGTTAAGGAAAAGTTAAAATAGAAAATAAAGGAAAAAGCTTCTGGTGTTCTTCATACCCATTATAAGTTCAAATATATTTTAACCTCTTTAGTTACAACATATTACCAGAGGTGGTATTCAGCAGGTTCTGACCAGTTCTGGAGAACCGGTAATGGAAATTTTGAGTAGTTCAGAGAACCAGCAAATACCACCTCTGACTGGTTCATCCCCATCTATTCTCTGCCTTCCAAGTCCCAGCTAATCAGCTCTTTTGTTGCCCTGCACAGGAGAATGTAGCTGGAAAGCAGGTTAGTGGGGTGGAGAAGGAATGGGATTTTGCAGTAACTTCCCCTGGAGTGAGATTGGAGTGGACATTTTACAGTATCTTTCGCCTGCCACGCCCACCCAGCCACACCATGCCCACCAAGTTATGCCCATAGAACCAGTAGTAAAAAAATAATAATCCCACCACTGCATATTATCCTTCTTTCTATAACCTATTTCACCTAATCCTCCTCCTCTCCTCATCTTACTAGCATTATTCCCGCAAATGCAGGATCCACCTTTCGGATTGGTGAATGCCATCTTGCATGATCAAACACAGCATCCAGGTCCAACTGGATAATTTGCATGTCTGCATTTATTGTGTCTTGCAATCTTTACTTCGATCTTCCATGTGAACATTTGCCATCTCTGTTAAAGTGGAAGGAGATGTAGGCAATGGTGTATGGTTCTGCTCTTAAGACATGGCCATACCACAGTAGGTGTTTCTCCTGCATTCAGGTTTACCAATTTAATCCCCAAAGTAATTTGAAATTAAACACTTCAAAACATATTTTTTTAAAAACTGTAATATACAGCACACGCATATACAAAAATGTATACAAACTAAAAGTAGTTCCAGCAGGAAGTACAGGGGTGGGATTCCAATTTTTTTAACAACTGGTTCTGTGAGCGTGGCTTGGTGGTCATGTTATTGCCTATGCATGGCCAACTCACTATCACTCACATCGAGGTACGCATCTCCTCGCCTGGCCTTTCATGACTGTGGGGATGCTGCAACAATCGTAAGTGTGAAAAATGGTCATAAGTCACTTTTTTCAGTGCCATTGTAACTTTGAATGGTCACTCAACACAAGCAAAATATCAGCAAAGGAGGGAAAAAAACTCCAGAGAAGTTCCTGAGACAGGAAGTCTAGTCCTGCCAAGAATGTAATAAGGGTTAACAGAGAGGCAGTTTCTGTAAGTAACACCAGAATGTTTCCTTCCTGCTTTCCTTACAGGATCAGGCCAGGATTAGGCCAGTAATTTCTTCTAACAACCAGTTCTCTGAATTGCTTAGAATGTTAACAACCGGTTCTAGAGAATAGGTGCGAACTGGTAGAATCCCACCCCTGAGGAAGTACCAATAGTTTTCAGCAAATCTATTGAAAACCTCTGGAACATTCCAAAAATATCTGGATCTTAGCCTCAGTGGGGGAAAAAATAGAATCCCCACATTTATTCCAGGGAATCCAACAGTTACCAGTCTCACCATCACATACCTAATTAATCTTGAAAGTACCTAACCACCTTTACTCTGGTATATGCCCTGCCCTTGAAGACTGATACAGAAAAATTCTCCACTGGGAGAGACAGTGTGTGTGTGTGTGTGTGTGTGTGTGTGTTTGTACCCACCTTCCTTATGGTGGCTTACAACTGTAATAAGTATTTGATTGCCAAGTTCTTCATAATTGCACTGAAGAGAGAAAAAACCAACACTATAGCTAGAAATTCTTTTATAACCCATATATTTGGCCCTAATTTTGCTCTTTCTATATAATTTAGGCCAAGTTATTTTTCTAAATTAGAAATTAGTATATCACTTCAGCAGGGAAATTAGTTATTTAAGTGCTAATTCAAACCTCAAATATATTGTATTAGCATATATTTCTTTAATTTATTTTAACTCTTTGCTCCCACTAAGGAGTATACAGAGTCATTTAGAAGGTTTTTTTTTTTTAATATCAAGATGGGACTTAAAACTAATTCCAAAGCCATCTTGTGAGTTTTACAGGTGGATGGGGTTTGAACTAGAGCAGTGGTGGGATTCATATTTCTTTACTACCGGTTCTGTGGGCATGGCTTGATGAGCATGGCAGGAGAAGGATACTGTAAAATCTCCAGTCAGAGGTGGTATTTGCCGGTTCTCCGAACTACTCAAAATTTCCACTACTGATTCTCCAGCATCAAAACGTCTGGTTTTTCAATCACAATATTTCTCCACAAATTTTTATTTTTAAGAATATGTGCCAATGATCATGTAGAATCAACAACAATGTGTTTTCTATATAGCAAAATACGATGAGTCATGTGTTCTACAGACTACAATAATCATTCATTTAAAGGGACCGGATTAAGGTTGAGGGCTGGAATTAGAAAATAAATGATAGAGCCTAATCTAGGCTATTGAGACTATTAATGGGTTAGGGAAAGAAAGAAGCAGACAATTTACACAGTCACAATGAACAAAAGTTGGATGATTTCAAGCCAGACAATATCTGATTTTAAGAATATACTTGCTGGAGGGAGAATATTCCACAACTGAGACTTCTCCAACTCTGGCAGTCATCCTGCCAAGTACTATCAACGTAGTGAATAAATTAGTAGACCAGCAAAATACTGTGTGCATAATATACTTAGACTTCAGCAAGGTATTTGACAAAGTAAACCACAATCTACTTCTTGGGAAGCTAGAAAAAAGCAGGATAGATAGAATCTCCTCCAGATGGATTTGTAGCTGGCTGACAAACTGTACTCAACAAGCAGTCCTTAATGGGTCTAAGTCTACATGGAAGGAAGGAAGCAGGGGGATGCCACAAGATACCGTCTTATGCCCAATACTCTTCAATATCTTCACAAATGACTTAGATGAGGGAATAAAAGGGGAACTTACCAAATTTTCAGATGATACTAAACTGGCAGGAATAGCTAACACCCTAAAAGATAGGTTCAAGATCCAGATGGATCTTGACAGACTTGAACACTGGGCCCTATCTAACAAAATGAAATTCAATGAAGAGAAAAGTAAAGTCCTATACTTAGGCAAGAAAAACCAAAAGCACACATATAGATTGGGTGAAACCAAGCTTAATAGCAATAACTGTGAGAGGGCTTGGAGTCTTAGTGGACAACCAACTAAATATGAGCCAGCAGTGTGCAGTGGCAGCCAAAAAAGCCAATGCAATCCTAAATTGCATTAACAGAGGGATACAATCGAGATCAAGTGAGATACTAATACCACTCTATAAAGCCTTAGTAAGACCACCCCTAGAGTATTGAATCCAGTTTTGGTCACCACATTATAAAAAATATGGTGAAACTCTAGAAAATGTGCAGAGAACAGCAACCAGTATGATTAGGGGACTGGAGACTAAAACATACGATGAACGGTTGCAGGAGCTGCGCATGGCTAGTCTAGTGAAGAGAAGGATCACGGGAGACATGATAGCAGTGTTCCAATATTTGAGGGGCTGCCATAGAGAGGAAGGGATCAAGCTATTTTCTAAAAGCACCCGAAGGCCACAAGGAATAATGGATGGAAACTGAACAAGGGGAGATTTAACCGGGAAATAAGGAGAAATTTTCTGACAGTGAGAACAATCAATCAATAGAACCGCTTGCCTTCAGAAGTTGTGGGAGCTTCATCACTTGAGACTTTCAAGAAGAGATTGGATTGACATTTGTCAGAAATGGTGTAGGGTCTCCTGCTTGGGCAGGAGGTTGGACTAGATTACCTACAAGGTCCCTCCAACTCTGTTAATCTAATCTAGATCTAATCTACTACCTTAGAAATACAAATCCAAGTGGATTTATTTAAAATGTATCACTAGATATGATGACAATGGCAGCAATACCTTGGATGATCCTCATCCATCCAAAGTTACCCTCCTCATATACCGTAGATCCATCTGCATAGAATTGATTCGTCATGAGATGCTACTGGCCTTACTATCAGTTGAGGATCCTTAGATGCTCAATCTTTTTATAGTTTCTCATAAGTACTGCATAATGCTAGCTACAAATTAAGGATCAGATCATGATCTAGACATGTTCTGCAATTTTAATAAAGAAATATCTATTCTAAAAAAGTAAATAATCCATTATTAATTCATTAAAGCCTAGTTTTCATTTAATTTCTAATTTGATTTTAAACTGGTTTGGTTTACTAAATTGTAATTATTTTAGAAGCATTATTCCATTACATACCACCAAGGTCAATATATTATAAGAAAATAAATGTTCAGTGACTGAACATTATAAAAAAAAGTGTATTTCTTAAACTATAAAAATATAAATTTGAGTTTGACAGAATTCAAATTGAATTGCAAGGACTGACCTAGAATATTTGTAAATGAGAACAATATTAAAATTTCTAATAGCTCTTAAAGTATTTTTCCCATGGAACTATAGTAATTTTCCTAATTCCAAGTACAAGAGCAAGAAATGAGAAACTGAGGCCCACCAGACTTTGCTGAATTAGAATTCCTTGCATGACTAATGGAGTGGAGGGGTTGAGATTTATAGTTGATGCTTGTGACCTTTGATATTGGGAAAGGCTCCTGAGAATATTATGGATAGCCAAGAAAATAAACAAATGTATCACCAAGGAGTTCAACCTGAGTTCTCATTTGAGATATTGTTAGGAATGATAGTCACCTAAAAGTTGGGTTGGCAATATATAAACTAGGGTAGTTATTTAATACTGAGGTATCTTTAAGAGAATGCTGTAATTGTGATTGGCTGAGGTTCCTCCAATGGCCATAAGATAGAGCCAGAAACCTGGTTTGTTCTCTTCTTGCATTTCTCTTTTGCCTTTTGCCTGAATGTCATTCTGCTTGGATTGCTGTGAGTCTTGCAAACTGTTAGCAAACTCCATTTACTGAACTCTGTTTATGATACTTGACTTCGTTTTTGGATTATCCCTGGACTGATACTACTTGCTTTGACCATGTATGATTTGGACTGTTTGTTGGACTTTGTTTACCCATTTACTGGAAGTAAAACCTACATTTTACTATTGAGTGTATCTGTATGTTGGTGGTTGTGTTATTCAACATCACTCTCACTACGTTTCCCTGAGTGCACTCATTCTCCTCAACAGATATCAATAACCAAACTATCCAACAACAGGCACATTGTGTGAACACCTAGCTCTTTAATGTTAGAGAAGGTGGTAAGAAAGAGGAAGATGAGAAGCAGCAAGATGGATGGACTCAATTCGAATAATGAAGATACCATTGGATGACTTGAAGGACCAGGTTAGGAATAGGAATAGCACTTAGACTTACATACTATTACATAGAGCAGTGGTCCCCAAGCTTTTTTGTACCACAGACCGGTACAAAATGATCCATGGACCGGTACCGGCATCAACATGCACGACCAAGGCAAGGTGAGCTGAGTGACCAGCCAGCCAGCTGTCCCCCACTTCTCCCCGCCACCTTCAACTCCTCCTTTGTACCTTCTCGCAGTCGATGGGCTTTTCGGGCTCTTTCTTAATCTCCTCCTGAGTAACAGGAGACTCCACCGCCATCGGGACGGCTCTTCGTTTGAAGCTGCCTCCCCTTCGACAAAACTAAGGCGCGAGGATTCCTTCAGCACCCAAACACCACTTTCTAACCAACGACAAGCGCACCCGGAAGCACTTTCTCAAGCGCCATTGAAACAAGATGGCGGCGCCCACATTCTTTGTGGCCCGGTACAAATGATCCATGGACCAGTAACGGTCCAGGGCCCGGTGGTTGGGGACCCCTGACATAGAGAACAACTAAGATGATTAAAGGCCTGGAGACTAAACCATATGAAAATTGGATGCAGGTTTTGGGTCTGGCTAGTCTAAAGAAAAGAAGAATTAGGGATGACATGATAGCAGTATCCCAGTATTTAAGGGGCTGCCACAAAGAAGAAGGGGTCAAATTATTCTCTAAGGCACCAGAGAGCAGGACAAGAAACAATGGTTGGAAACTAATCAAAGAGAGAAGCAACCTGGGGCTTCCGGTTTGAGTTCCTTTGGCGACAGACAGAAATCCGTGATCATGCGCAGTTTTGGTCTGGGCTCGCTGCTGGAGCATCCCGAGCTGGCTGGTTTTGGGGCTAAGCCACCCCGTAGAGGTGGTGAAGAGGGGGGAGACTGTCAGCAGGGTTGAGGAGAGCTGCATCTCTCCTCCCCAGCTGGCCATTACTCCCTTTCCTGAAGGCGGTTGCAGTGGTGGTCAGAAATGGCCACCACAAAGAAGAACTCAACCGGAAAAGAATGTGCAGGAGGAAGATAAGAAGTGAAAGTTTTGGCTGACCGGGTTAAATTGCAAAAGCAACAACAAAGGTACCCTGGCATTTAAACTTACAAAAAAATAACATCGCTCCCAAAGAAGAGTCAGAAGCAGTGAAGGAAAGTGAAAAGGGAAAGGTTTGGGTTTTTTTTTTCTTCTCTCCCTTTCCCTATACTGACAACTAAGAGACTTAAATAAGAAATCAGAAAAATCCGCTTTGACATCAACAGGCAATTTAGCTGAAAATAAAACAAAATGTCACAGGGATAATAAAGATTTCTGGACACTAAAAATTTTTTTCATAAGCAGGAAAGGAGAGAAAAAGAAGAAAAGGGAAGGATCTGGAAAGAGGGAGGAGACTGCCTGGAATTAAAAAGAATCTACAGTAAAACTTCAACAAGACTTCTAAAAGATACATTTTAACTGAAACTTTGTAACTAAACAGTAGAACCCCAGGAAGAGAAAGTGAAAAAAAAGAGCAAAAAGAAACAGCTTACGTGTATTTGGATTACTTGGTGATCTTTAGATTCTTGGTTATTGCATTTGAATGACTAAAATTAATCGGATGGTTGTTTAAAAATTTATACAATGGCACTACTTCTGGATGAATTGAAAATGGAACTTTAAAAGTATAAAGAAGATGCACAAGAAGGGAGGTGTTCTTTTGGCTTCGTTTTTCAATTCTTAGAAATTGAGATTTGGAACTATGAGAAACAACAAAAAAAGACTGCAAAACAAGAAGACTGGGACAAAGAAGAAGCCATCTTTAATGAACAAGTAATTCTATGTGGGGAAGAAAAAGAAAAGGGGGGAAAGAGAATGGAGAATTTAAGACTTAAAAAAACAGCCAAAGAAGGGAAAAATAATTTGAAAAGTGGATATAATGTTGGAAAGCAACAGAAAAGAGGAATACAGAAGAGGGAAATGGAGGTGGAGAGACAAGGGGGGGAAGGGGAGATTGAAGAAGAGAGGGAAGAAGGAAAGGAAAAGAACTTACAAAGGACCGGAACAAGTAGAGAAACAGGACCTATTTAGAGATAATGGGTGAAAATTTAACTGAAAAAGGGATTCTGTAAAGGTACATAAGATTGAATTGTTATATTAGTAATAGCAATAACTTTAGAAAATTGGAAACAATGTATGATTAAAATGAGGGATAAAATAGTGTAATTTAGTGAAATGTTTGTTAATAAAATAAGTGAAATAAAATAATTGAGAAAATTGAATTAGGAAGGGACAGGAACATTTTAATTAGTTAATGTTTTATAAAATATAAGTGAAGAGCGGGGGAATTAATTATGGAAAGCTTATAATTGTTCCCATAGAAATATGATA
This sequence comes from Pseudonaja textilis, assembly GCF_049901715.1. Lineage (NCBI taxonomy): Eukaryota > Metazoa > Chordata > Lepidosauria > Squamata > Elapidae > Pseudonaja > Pseudonaja textilis. The sequence continues at coordinate 136,019,091 of NC_142008.1, read as the reverse complement.
TTTAATTGAAAAGTAATGTTAAAGAAGTTAAGATTTTAATGAATATTAATATTAATGATAGAATTGAACTGGAATGGAATGTGTTGTTTTAATTAAATATATTTATATTTTTTTTCTTTTTTTTAAGAATATAGTGTGTATTTTAAGAATGTACCAAGCAGAATCCAAATGGAAGTTATGTATTATATTGAATGTTATAACTTTAGGGTATATATTGAAGCCTAAATAAGAATTAAATGGATAAACTTAAAAGATACAAAGGCGTCATACTCCAAACAGTAACTACAGGAGAAACTTTGTTTAATGAGAAAAGATAATAGATAATTGAAACAGGACAGACAAAAATATAAATATAATGATTTGAATTGAGATGAGATAATTAAAATAAAATTGAGAAAATTAAAAGAGGGGAGAAGCTATGCAGAAAATGTGAAACAGTAATAAAATATGGAATAGAACATAAAAATGAAATTGAATTTGTGTCTGTACGAAGAAATGTAACCCGGGATTACGCTACTTTCAAAAAAGATCTTTTATTTGTATTTTTTTGTGTGAAAATTCAAATAAAATTTACAAGAGAGAGAGATAGAGAGAGAGAGAGAGGGAAGCAACCTGGAATTAAGGAAAAACTTCCTAAGAGTGAGGACAATTAACCAGTGGAATAGCTTGCCTCCAGAAATCATAGGTGTTCCATCACTGGAGGTTTTTCAGAATAGAGTAGACAGTCACTTGTCTCAAAGGGTATACAGGTCCTCCTGCTTGAGCAGTGGGATGCATTAGAAGACCTCAAAGGTCCTTTCCAGCTCTGCTCTATTCTATTCTATTCCATTCTATTTTATACTGTATTACAGCTATCTCTAAGCAGTTTACAGAGTCAGCATATTTCCCCCCAACAATCTGGATCCTCGTTTCAGTGACCTCGGAAGGATGGAAGGCTCCTTGATGATCCAAACTGCTGGCAATACTGCATTCTAACCATTGTACCACCAGGGCACTTGGGATAGGTCATCATGGAGAAAATCTATCTATGTGGTCACTGAAAGTCAATACCAATTTGATGGCACATTATAAATAAACCTTTTCCCCAATAAAATGTGCCCTTTGTTGCCTAAAGATGGAATCAGCTACAACTGTTTTGATGGGAAGAATATTTGTAATATAAATGAACATATTACCAAGGATACTATTTCTATTTCAGGCAATTCCAGATTTGACTTTGGATTTACCCTTCAAACACTAGCAGATAGAGATATACAGATTTATCTGGCAAGGGAAATAAATCATGACTTAAACATAAGGTCTTTGTGAATGCAAAAGCATGGGGAGGTTTAGTACTGCCAGATTTGACACTGTATTTTGTAGCCATTTGCCTTGCTTGGTTAAAAGAATGTTAAGAGATACAAGATTACTAACTCTAGAACAGTGGTTGCCAACAAGTGGGCCAGGGATTTTGGTGGTCCACAGAGAAATGTTCCCCCCAAAGCAATTAATCCAGGCTGCACGGGAACACAAGGCTGTGCTGCCCACGTGGCCTGCCCACCCACTGGCCCCACCCTTCAGCCGAGCACAAACCTTACCTTGAGTAAAGCCATGCAAGCTGGAACTGGAAGGTGAGACCAATAGTTGGGGAGGGAAATCTGCCCCAGGGTGGCTTGCTGATGTTGGTGGAAAAGTTGGTCCCATATTCCAGAGCTGCAGTAGTCACAAGACTGGCCCTTTGGTCATCCCGGAATAGCTCCTCCAGTCCATGGCAGGCCGGTGCATCCAAGTGAAGGAGCAGCTGCTCCGGGATGACCAAAGGGCCAGTCCTGTGACTACTGCAGTTCTAGTATATGGGATCGACTTTCCCCCCAACATCAGCAAGCCACCATCAGTCAAAATTCATATTAATGGTCCATGGGATTTAAAATTATGAGTTTGGTGGTCCCTGAGATTCAAAAGTTGGCGACGCCTGATCTAGAACCCCATGACTTGAGATTCAGATGATTCAGATGGCATGCATACCTATGGTAAGATAAACTTAAAGTTTATATTGATTTTAGAAGCCACTTTATTTAGGTGAACCATTTTGAAAATTTGGAATATATATAAATATAATTATTTATAAATATAAAATGAGATTATGCCTAAAAATACCTTTATGGCTTTTCCCCATTAAGCATATTATAGAAAGGACAGAAATGGTTCAAATATGCAGATTTATCGGAATACTCCGCAGATTATTTTAAATTAAAATTAAGAGGACACCTGGCATTAGAAGGTTTCAATTGTCAGTGCTTTTTATATTTGCAACTGTGGGGAAAATATAATGGTGGCCTGCAATTTTTTGGTGTTGATGTTGTACCCTTCATCTGTCCTTCTAGCCCAGTGATGGCTAACCTTTTCAGCTTGGTGTGTCGAAAATCGGAAAAAAGTGTAGCCTTCCTTGGGTCATGTGTCACTTCAAGAAATTTGGTAATATTTGCAGCCCTAATAAAGAAAGAGTTATATTTTTAATATATTTATTATATTTATTAGTTCAAAAAGCAAAAAACAAATAATGATTTACCTTAGTGACTTTTCTGTTGCTGAATTGTATTTGCTAAATCTTCAGCCTCAGAAGAAGAACCCTGCCAGGAGAAAGAAATTAAAGTCAATATGATGTCCAAAATAAGGGGTTTTTTTGGTTTGTGTTTTGGAGATTTTTTTTGGGAGGGTTTGCATGGTGCTCTGTGAGGATGGTGAGAAGCAAGAACTGCAAGAGGTGCTATGGAGGCAATTAAAGCTTAGAGGAGCTGGAGAGGGGCTGAATGCTGCAGACTAGACATCCAAGCATTTTACAGTGGGAGAGAAGAAGGGAGAGCCACAAAGACAGAAATGCAGATTTTAGTATTAATTGCACTTACAGCCACCCGATGCTGCTTATCGTGAGCACTGTGTCTGGTTGTTGTGGTGCAGTCCTCCTGCGATGTTTATGACGGACTCGGCTGTGGTGATCACACAGGGCTGTGAAACTCGTCTCCCTGGTCACAGGGCTGCAGGTGCAGGATGTGGGGATCGGAAGGCCACCTTACAGGGCTGTGAACCTCATGGATTTCCTTTCCTCCTGTAGCGTTCCTGAGGTAATGAAACTGACAAACCTCAGTTTATGGCGGTTAAAACTGGTTCTCTGCTGCAAAGATCTCACAGCAGTGGTGACACCACATGTCCACGCAACAAGCAGGGAGCAGGGATTGGAGCAGAACACAGGCAGCCTCTAAATGTGCAGGTTTTCCCCACACCAACAGGCGTGTCAGTCAAAGTGCCTCGGCATGTCACGAGTGACATGCGTGTCATAGGTTAGCCATCACTGTTCTAGCCAGTAAAGTCTGGGTGGGGCAAGGATGGGTTTAATATTGGCATTAAGTTCCTTATATTTCAGAATGGGAGGAGCTCTGGCTGTGGGAAATGGGGAACTAGGTGGTAACACTAGGTGGTATGTACAAAAATAAAAATGTTGAAATGTGGTGTGCTGGAGGGCAGGTTGCTATGACAATGTGGAAAGAATCCCCCAAAGTCTTGTGTTTATGGTTTTAAGGTATATAAGGTAATGATGAAGTGTGAGTCAGGACAAGTTGGGACAAGTTGGTCCAAAGCCATCTCTTGTGAGTGCTTATCTGATTAACCCTCATTGCAATGTGACTAATGTATGCGCTTTATATTTTTAATGCTTAGTCCAAAAGTGAGACTTTTGTGGGGTGCTGTATGTTCATTTTTTAATAAGTGCAACTACGCTCATAATTTGGAATTTCTCCTGACACAACTGTCAGAGAGATTTAAAACTGATAAGTAATTGTATGATTTCAAATATAAAACTATTTTTTGAAATGGAACTGTGTAGAAACAATGAATGCTTTATCGCTAAAAAGTATAATTGTGGAAAGAGAAGATGAACTGGTTAAAAACGGTATGATAAACTGGGCAAAAAAATCAATATAACATATCAGTTGATCTATGTGAAAACATGTGATAAAGGGACTGCAATTTACTTTATGCTTTAATCTCAAAGAGAATTTCTATAAAATAATGCATAGAGGATATTTATCCCCAGATAAATTGATTAAAATATATAAAGGAACCCCAAGTTATTGCTGGAAATATAAGACTCAGATATGAACCCTTTATCACCTTTGGCAGACTTGAAAAAACAGTTAAAATATATTGGAGGGAAATAAGTAATGGCAATGATGGCTAAATTAATGGCCTTTGGGAGAAAAAAATCACTGAAGAAATTCATGCATATTTGGAAATTCTTTATGGACATTTTGCAGGAGATAGAGAAAAATCAAATTTAAATATATAGATTTGATGAATGTTAAAATTTAAAAAGAATAAAACAAATTTTTTACTAACGCCTTTTTGGGGAGTGGGGAACCAACATGTTATTATTGTCTTAAACTAAGAACAAGTGTTCTGTATCCATGGATTATTCTTTGTATATACAGTATTCGTGTTTTCCTTTCTTTTTTTTACATACTTTTTCATACTTCTATAACTATTCTCTTTTTACTCTTTATCACTTCTTTTGATGATTAGTTCATATTGTTTGTTATGTATATGCTTTGTAAAATATAACTAAAAAAATTTCAAACAAAAAATAATGTTGCTTAAATTTGCAACAGAGGAAATGCAAGATGACCTAGTCCAAGCAGAGACTACCATGCATTTACAGGATCCAGGCCCTTGTGTTGTTTATCTAGTATCCAGGAACAATTTGCACAATAGGGGTTTAAAAAAACTCAGTTGGTTCCGATGGAATTTTTTTAAAAATGAATACAGTACAGCAGTTCAGAGAAAATGATACTTAAATGAAATGGAGAGAAGAAATAGACTTTTCCATATTAACCATCACAATTTGTGATAGCTAGTTAGCTAATTAATTAGTTTATGTAACTTCACAGAATTTCTGAATTGAAATTCAAGATTATCCAGTGATACAGACTGTTTAAAAGTCAAAACTCTGAAAGACCCAAATTTCCATTAGTCTATCAGGAAAGCCAGCAAGGATTTCATTATCCATCCATCTGTCCATCTTCTGTACATCTAGGCACTTTGGTTCCCATTTCCTTCACTGATTTTTTTAAAACTTTTTCAAAATATGTTGACACAAAGATTTTTATTTTAAGAATATAAACAGATAAAAGGAATACAATATAACACATGTGATGCACTGTTTTCATTATTGTAGTCCATTATATAATTTAATTGAATAAAAATGCAAATGCAAATGTTTAAAAAGTAGGTACACACCTACACTGCTCAAAAAAATAAAGGGAACACAAAAATAAGACATCCTAGATCTGAATGAATGAAATATTCTTATGAAATACTTTGTTCATTACATAGTTGAATGTGCTGACAACAAAATCACACAAAAATTATCAATAGAAATCAAATTTAGCAACCCATGGAGGTCTCGATTTGGAGTTACACTCAAAATTGAAGTGGAAAAAAACACTACAGGCTGATCCAACTTTGATGTAATGTCCTTAAACAAGTCAAAATGAGGCTCAGTAGTGTGCGTGGCCTCCACATGCCTGTATGACCTCCCTACAATGCCTGGGCATGCTTCTGATGAGGTGGCGGATGGTCTCCTGAGGGATCTCCTCCCACTCTGCACTAAAGCATCCCCCAACTCCTGGACAGTCTGTGGTGCAACGTGACGTTGGTGGATGGAGCGAGACATGATGTCCCAGATGTGCTCAATTGGATTCAGATTTGGAGAATGGGCGGGCAAGTCCATAGCATCAATGCCTTCGCCTTGCAGGAACTGCTGACACACTCCATCCACATGAGATCTAGCATTGTCTTGCATTAGGAGGAACCCAGGGCCAATCGCACCAGCATATGGTTTCACAAGGGGTCTGAGGATCTCATCTCGGTACCTAATGGCAGTCAGGTTACCTCTGGCAAGCACAGGGAGGGCTGTGCGGCCCCCTAGAGAAATGCAACCCCACACCATTACTGACCCACTGCCAAACCGGTCATGCTGGAGGATGTTGCAGGCAGAACGTTCTCCATGTCTCCAAACCCTGTCATGTCTGTCATGTGCTCAGTATGAACCTGCTTATATCTGTGAAGAGCACAGGGCACCAGTGGCAAATTTGCCAATCTTGGTGTTCTCTGGCAAATGCCAAACGTCCTGCACAGGGTTGGGCTGTAAGCACAACCCCCACTTGTGGGCGTCGGGCCCTCATGCCACCCTCATGGAGTCTGTTTCTGACCGTTTGAGCAGCCACATGCACATATGTGACCCGCTGGAGGTCATTTTGCAGGGCTCTGGCAGTGCTCCTCCTGTTCCTCCTTGCACAAAAGTGGATGTAGCGGACCTGATACTGGGTTGTTGCCCTCCTACGGCCTCCTCCATGTCTCCTGATGTATTGGCCTGTCTCCTGGTAGCGCCTCCATGTTCTGGACACTACGCTGACAGACACAGCAAACCTTCTTGCCACAGCTCGCATTGATGTGCCATCCTGGATGAGTTGCACTACCTGAGCCACTTGTGTGGGTTGTAGATTCCGTCTCATGCTACCACTAGAGTGAAAGTACCACCAGCATTCAAAAGTGACCAAACCATCAGCCAGAAAGCATAGGAACTGAGAAGTGGTCTGTGGTCACCACCCGCAGAACCACTCCTTTATTGGGGATGTCTTGCTAACTGTCTATGCTTTCCACCTGTTGTCTATTCCATTTGAACAGCATGTGAAATTGATTGTCAATCAGTCTTGCTACCTAAGTGGACAGTTTGATTGCACAGAAGTGTGATTGACTTGGAGTTACATCGTGTTGTTTAAGTGTTCCCTTTATTTTTTTGAGCCGTGTATATATATCACTTCCTCAAATATCTAAAATTAGAAACAGGTGTATCTGATTAGGTGCAAATAATTAGAACATTTAAAATTGCTCTCAGGATCATCTGATTTTTTTCTAAATATGTTTTATTTCATTTGGATTTTGTTTCATGTTTTATTTATAGATATGGGGAAAATGGGCAATGATCAACCATAGAGAAACAAGATCAGCATGACACATGCTAGAAGCATTACTTACACTCACAGTTCTTTGGACTTGACATCAGAAGCAACAAGAAGATAATTCCTTTCTTGGTCTCTTCATTAACATGCAGAAATTTCAGTGATTAAAAAGGATCAGTCATATATACAATAGAAAGGCACTCAAGGTCACAGACAGATCAAAGAATCTGACTTTATCTAAAGGCAGATAAAAATCAGGAATCCAGCTAAATATGCAGGAAAGATTTTTAAAAAACTATTTCTCAAACCATGTAAACCCAAACTAATCCTCAGCGATGGAACTCAGAAATTCTGGTATTCTCCTTGTTGTAGTGTACCAAACAACATAAAGATTTCTCAAGGTTCCATTTTAAAATATACTAAGGGCCTACTCCTGTACATTTAGGAATCTTAGATCTTATTGATTATGTGCCACCAAGTCATTGTCAATTCTTAGCAACCATATATAAAGATTTTCTTCATAACAATCTATCCCTAATCTGGTCTTGCAAGCCTGTCAACAGTACACCCATTACCATTGTAACTAAATGTATTGCCTTGCTACTAGTTATTATCTTCTTCGCTTTCCTTCTATTTATCTCATCATTAGAGTCTTCTTCAGAGAACTAGATCTTCAGTTCACCTTTATTAGAACCTCTCTCTCTGGCCAGGGGACTCATACAAAGCATACTATAATATTATAACCTTACTAAACTTGTCCTTCCAGAAATGTGGGTCTGGTTCCAACCAAATACCATGATATCTGTTCCAGTATCTCTACAAAACTGAGAAATAAAAAGGTCTTTGTTTGGTTAAAAATGATGCTAAATGGGTTCATTGATTCTCTTTGGAAATTCCATAATTAAAGTACAACCATCGAAAAATTTCTTTCCCTAGGAGAGACCTACCTCATCTCCCTTTTGGGGTTGGGGAAGCAGGAACAGGTCTGGTTGTCACAATAGATACATATGGGAAAATGCATTCCTTCAAATAGTAAAGCATGAGTTGAATAGTGATCAGTTCACTATTTTCTGTTTTAATTTCAATTAATGTAGACAAAGTAAAATCTCCTTTAAGTTGAGTGTAATCTTTGTGATTTTATGGAAAGATCAGGGTGTAGTTTTCTTGTCAATTATGGAGAAATTGTTTGTCACTGCCTTCTTCCGAAATTCATTTCTTCTTTACTTTCCAGTCTAGAGTAACCAGGTCCTATGAGTGATCCCTCTGTATTAAAAATTCTGCATGTGTGTCTTGGTTTTATTTTGGCAATTATTTCATCAAAATACTTAATATTTAAAGCATATTATCTTCCCTGAGAACATAACACTCTGGAATCTTAAATACATATCATTTTTCTTTAAATCAGTTTCTGAGGGGAAAAGTATATTTTTCTTTTACAGACAAAAACAATATCCAAAGATTCTATTGTTAGTTTAGCATGGTAAAAATGAGTAACTAACACATTTCCATGTCAAGGCTTGCACATTATTTATTTAATGGGATTTTCTGAACAGAGCAGGAAAGAAACATCTATTTAAGCCATCTGAACCATAAGCAAGAATTGTCCATTTCAGAGAGCTATACTAGCTTCAACAAGAATTCTTTTATATTCTGCCTAATCCTAATCTAACATGTATTTATAGTCATATCAAATGTTTAAAAAACATTCATGAGCAAACTAAAACACCATCTTCCTTTTCAATCCGTATAATTTCTCATGTCATTTCCATATTAACCTTATTTCCCTTCAGAAAGTGTTGTATACCTTAGAATCAAAGGAGGAAGCTATAATTTAAATAATCCCTTATTTCATGATCCTTCTTGGTCAGAGTTTTACAGGTACAGTTGCACCACCAAATACTAAAGTGTGAAGTTAGCATGAAGGGGGAAAAATGTGGTCAGTACTATGTCTTTCTTCTTCTCAAAGTGATATTCAATTATTACATATTTTTACACAGGATTTTCCTTAACTTGTCACAGCTCAAAGGCAGAATAGGTTTCGGCTATCAGGGCAGCATAGCTATGCCTGCATATTTTTCTGTCAAATCAAGAAATGGTGGATAGCACATTAATTCAGCTGTGAAGAATAAATCTCCAATGTTGAACCAGTTGAACAATATCAAAATATGTTATCTCATTGTTCATTGTTTTAGGATGAGTAACGTGTAATGGTACCATAAGTTTTGGTATGTACTGATGATGCTGAGTATTTATAATCCAGAGCAAATCACTGGAAGTATCTTCATTTCCAGCAGATCCTGAAAGGAGCAGGTAAGAAGAGGCATTGATGAATTGGAAGAGTGACATTGCTAAAGAATAGTGAGAGTTTCAAAAAAGCAAAATAGCCATCAGATGGGAGACTCTTGATTTTCTTCTTTTAGAAATAGCTTCAGCATATGAATCTAATCGTTCCCAGTAACATCAGTTCAAGAGGGAATATTTAAACAAAGGGGTAGAAAATTTCTTCCAGAAAGAGGACTATATTTTATCACCATTCTATCTTTGTGTAGTAACTGATGTTACTGGGAAGGATTAGATTCACATGTTGAAACTATTTCTAAAAGAAGAAAATCAAGGGTCTCCCATCTGTTGACTATTTTGGTTTTTTGGAACTCACACTATTCTTTAGCACTATCTTTGTGTACAAGAATGTATACTACATGTTTCTGAGTTTAAAAAAATTAAAGAAAGAAGAAATTGTATGAAAACTGAGGTAGGTTATAAAAGAAAAAGAATGTCATCTGAAAATATACCCCACTCTTCCAAAAGAAATTGATTATTGGTTCATTTTGACCACAAACTTAGACCTTCTACTAATTTTGTCAATATACAGCCAGTGTGTTTTGAAAATCCTGAAAAGAGTTGATTCAACAATTGAGTTATATATTTTGTGACAACATAGCCATTTAGTTAACAAGTTAGGGCAATTAGACAATATTCGCCTTATCCTGAGGCACCAAATGTTGATGACAAAAGTCCAAAGATCTGGATATGTTTATACTCGAAAGAACAAATGGGGTCCATGAAAGCAGTCATCAAATAACTGAAAAGTTATCACTTACAAGAAAATGGAACAAACTTGTTTGCCGTTGCTCCAGAGGATAGAACGTTGGTTGAAAAATGGTAAGAAAGTAGGCTTCAACTAAATCTTGGAAAGAACTTTTAATTATTGAGTGGTTCAATGGTAAGAGAGCCTCAAGAGTCAGGAGCTGTTTTTTGCTGGAGTCATTTAAGAAAAGGATGAATGACCATCAATCAGAGATAATGAAACTGCAAAAAGTAAAGCTGGAAGACACTGATCATTGGTGGTAACAACCCCCTGCCAGTCTTAAATCACTTCACTAAAATTAACAGTAAGGGATATATGAGATATATATATTGAGCTCCTGTGTGATATAATAGCTCTGGAGAAAGCCAGGTTGATCTGAAAGCAACAGCTTTCTCAAATTCTTATAGAAAGATATTGATTTACAGAACTCTTAGAGAAAAAATAGGATATAAATATAGGGGTCCTATGTCCTTCTTTTTATAAAGCTCTGTCCTTTATTACAGATAGCTGCCTTCAAATTTATTTCATTTAATTTATTTATTTTCTTAGTTTTGCTCTTGAATTTTCTTTTGTGAAGCAGTTATATACAGTTTTTTTTAATCCTTATGAACCTTTTCAGATTTGTCAATTTTTCAGGTTGTCCTTTATTTGTTCCAAGAAAATATGTTCTCTCTAGACATAAATCTAAAGAAAAATAAATCTAAGATTATTGTCCTTTTTTCCTATCGTGTTTCTGCTCTGGTTATCCAAATTGTATGTAAGAGACTAGTCCTTGTGTGTTGAAAAGATAGCTCCAAAATAAAAATAAAAAGATTCAAGATTTGCCATTCAGGTGGTCTGAAGCCTAGGTCCATGTAGGTTTCAAGCCATTTTGCAAACTTCACCATAATTTGTTCTGATTATGTAGGAGAAAGAAATGGCAGAGCCTGGAGAAGGGGTGAAAAGAAGTATCAGCCTAGAATCCCTATATACCCACAAACAACGTCCAGTCCACCCCAGCCTATTTGTGTGCCATTGTCCCTTATCTAACTCTAATCAGGTGCTGAACATTAGCTGAAAAGATTTATGTGCATAGGCTTTTAACGATTAATCAAATTAATTGAACTTTCAAATGTGGACCTGGTCTTCCGTACCTGACAAACTCTACTCGTTTTGGTAATATTGTACCCACTGCTGCCATGCAGATATCACCAGATTGTCTCTTAGAGACCCTGCCTTAATTTAGAAGCTGTAAAGAATGGACATTTCTAGATTTTAATACCTTTACTCTTTGTGTTACAGTTTACTAAACCAATATCAAAAGATTGAGAAACTGACTGGAACTGAACTACTTTGGAAGCCTTTCAGATCACAGCAGAAGACAACTATGACTTTTTCACCTATTGTACTTATTGTCTGGTTTCTTCATCTGACCAGATTGCAAGGTGAGAAAAGATGTTGGGGAGCAGGGATAGAATTCAAATTTTTTAACAATCGGTTCTGTGGGCATGGCTTAGTTGGTGGGCGTGGTTTGGTGGTCATGAGACCGGGTGGATGTGGCTTGGTGGTCATGTTATTGGCTGGGCGTGGCCAACTCAACATCACTCACATCGAGGCACGCATCTCCTTGCCTGGCCTCTCATGACTGTGGGGATGCTGCAACAGACATAAGTGTGAAAAATGGTTATACGTCACTTTTTTCTGTGCCATTGTAACTTTGAATGGTCACTCCACACAAGCAAAGTACCAGCAAAGGAGGGGAAAAAAGCTCCAGAGATGTTCCCGAGACAGGAAGTCTAGTCCAGCCAAGAATATATTAAGAGTTAATGGACTGGCAGTTTCTGTAAGCAACACCAGAATGTTTCCTCCCTGCCTTCCTTACAGGATTAGGCCAGTAATTTCTTCTAACAACCAGTTCTCTGAACTGCTTAGAATGTTAACAAACGGTTCTAGCAAACAGGTGCAAAATGGTAGAATCCCACCCCTGTTGGGGAGGTATTTAAGAATGTGTAAATCCTCCCCTTTTAATTCCCCATGGCTTTCAAAGGAAATAAAGATGGGTGTGAGATAAGTATTAAATACATGATGTGGTAGAAGTGCACAGAGAAAAATAACAAAGTCAAGTTGGTAACTGCAACTGTGCAATTGAAGCCACACCTTGATGTGTGTAAAAAAAGAAGAAGAAGAAGAGGAGTGGGCCTTTGACTATATTGCCATACCTGTAATCTTGACTATTTGATTCTCCAAACTCAGACACTCCTGCTCTTTTAACATACTTTTAATTCTTAAATATTTTAATGATCCTGATTTTAATTTAGGGACTTCATTTTAATTGTATTACTGTTATTATATCTTTATTCATGTTCTTTTATTGTTGTACATAAAAATGCATTATGAGCACTTCTACAAACAAAAGACCAGGATACAAATTTAATAATGCATAAAATAGTATAATTTCATTACAGCATTTCTTCCTAGAAATTCCTCTTTTACACATTCATCAAACCTAAGTTTGATTGGCATCAACTAAAATGACATAGCATATACTAGTAAACCATACCTAGGAAAGGTTACTATGTTGTGACAATATCTATTGTAAACAGAAATGTGGAAAAACAATTACTATTTTCCAGGGCGGGGGGGAGTTAGGAATGAAGATAGCTGGTTTTAGATTGAATTGTACTGGGAAAGAGAGAGCAATAAATATTTGGACAGTCTTTCCCATCAAACCAACAAAGTTACATTAAAAATGCACCACCTATTTCCATTCTCAATAAAATTTTATGAGACTAAATTAGGTAAAGGTTTCCTCTATCCAGTTGTGTCCAATTCTGGGGGTGGTGGTCATCTCCATTTCTTAGCCAAGGAAGACAGCATTGTTCAAAGATACTTCTGTGGCCATATGACCAGCATGACTCGCACGGAACACTGTTACCTTCCCAACTACTTGCATTTGCTTGCTTTCAAACTTCTAGTTGGACAGGAGCTAGGGAAAATAATGGGAGCTCAACTCGCCCTGTTGCATAGTTTTCGGGTCTCAAACTTGGGCTGACAAGCTCAATGTTCTTAACCAACGAGACACTAGTTATATGCTGCTAGATTTTTGATTGCTGTATATTCTCCTAGTTTAAGTTTCCAATCAGATATTTTCACAATTGTATCTTTCTTCCAATGTTGAACAAGATTTATTCTGATTACTATATCACTTTTAACCATTCAATATTCAATTGTGGAGATTTTAATTTTATTTATTAATTGTGTGTGTGTGTGTGTTGTGTATTTGTGTGAATATATAAATATATATATTTGTGTGTGTGTGATTTTTATAAATATATATATATGTGTGTGTGTATGTGTATGTGTATGTGTGTGTGTGTGTGTGTGTGTGTGTGTGTGTGTTGAATTCGGCTTTGTTTGGGTATTTTCCCATGTCATTGTAGTTGTGCTTTTAAATATATGTGTGTGTGTGTGTGTGTGTGTGTGTGTGTGTGTGTGTGTGTATATATATATATATATATATATATATATATATATATATTCTTAAGTTTTTGGTGGTACTTACATGTATGGCATTCGGCTTTGCTCGGGTATTTTCCCACGTCATAGTAGTTGTGCTTTTAAAGTTGCAGTGACGTTTCAGCAGAATCTCATCTGCCATCATCAGGCTTCTGTAGGCTACAACTTTACTGTCACTACAACTTTAAAAGCATAACTACTATGACGTGGGAAAATACCCGAGCAAAGCCAAATGCGCTATATATATATATATATTCTGAGTTTTTCACAGGTATTTGTATGTGGATCTTTGGTTATTCGGGTTTTCTCCCGCGTAAAATTGGAAGCATCTAGGCGATGTTTCGATGAAGTCTCATTCATCTTCTTCAGGCTTGTGTCTTCGGCTTTGTGCTTCTAGGAATAATGTGAGCTTGTAGCTGCTTCTTCCTTTTAACTGCTAGTGGGGGTGTGACTTGATTGCGTGGGGGCTTGGCTGTGTTCTGATTGGCTGGGGGTGTTCTCATTGGTTGGGGGTTTGGCTGTGTTCTGATTGGTAGGGGGTTGGCTGTGTTCTGATTGGCTGGGGTGTGTTCTGTTCAGGTGGGGGCTTGGTTGTGCTCAGGTTAGTCTTAGTTGCCGGGGGATTTGAGCTGGTGAGCTGTGATCCTGTTGTTTGGCTTTGCGTTCGTGGTCGTGCCACATCTTCATGATGGGAGTCAGTTCGCTTCATGTATGGGTCGGAGGGGTTTGAAGCGGGTAGTGATGCAGCTGTGGTACAGCTTCTGGTCCGTGGTCATGTCTCATCTTCTGTGTGGGTGTGAGTCTGCTTTCTACGTGGAAGTGTGGTGGTAGCATTTTGTGTGGCCCTCGTGGGTGTGGGTCTGGTGTCATTCTTCATGTTAGATACACATTTGTTAATGAGGGCAGGTTTCCAAATGGCCAGTAGGTAGGAGGTATCATCTCGTTTATTCATGCTGTGTGGACGTTTTTCTATCTCTATGTCTTCTCTGATTATTTCACTTATAACACTTCAACAACAGAATAATCAGAGAAGCCATAGAGAAGCACAAAGCCGAAGACACAAGCCTGAAGATGATGAATGAGACTTCATCAAAATGTCACCTAGATGCTTCCAATTTTACACGGGAGAAAACCCAAATAACCAAATAACCAAAGATAGATAGATAGATAGATAGATAGATAGATAGATAGATAGATAGATAGACAGACAGATAGATAACATGTATGCGTGCGTGTGTGTGTGTATGTATATATATATGAATTTATTGATTCATTTATTTCAAAATTTAATTAAATAAATAAAGTAAATATCTGAGGGACTTGTGTGTGTATGTGTGTGTGAACAATTAACAATAAAATAAAAAAATTCAAAATATATCTCATTCTTCACTGTTTGGTACATTTGTGTGACATCACAATGCATATACAAAATGGGCAGTGTAGAGTGAGCAGCGGAATGACAGAGGCAACCCGGAGAGAACTTCAGCTTTTAAACTTTATTGAACAATAAAGGGTTGCCGCGACTACTGCGCTAACAGGGCAGCCAGCTGGCGGGCAACAGCTGATGCCATTTGACAGCTCCCTTTTATAGCCAGCTGTCAAATGGCATCAGCCAATTGGAGCAGTCCGCATTCCCACTGAAAGCATGGACCAGAGTGAAGACTTCAGCTCAGTCCTCTCAGAACGCAATAGGCAGGGCTTGTGTCACAAGACTACAGTGCTGCTTTGGTCATTCTGCTCTCCATTCCACTCCATTCCTCTATAGGGCCCTCCTCTTGTAACTGAGCACAGGCCTCGTTGAGTCTCTGAGAAGGAATAATGTATTGGAGGCATTATCTCCAATTACCACATTATTTCTTTCATGGTACAAAATAGAAGGATCATTTAGGTTCCTCTTCCCAACTCAGCCCTAAATCTATTGCAGTAAAAGAGTTAAATCTAGAATAGTCAAGGCCACTCCTTATGGGACAGTTTATGTTAATTATCCACAGCATTGGTCTGGGTGACTTTGTGCCCTTTATATAAATATGTAGATAATGTTTGTTTCTCTGTGTGCTTTAGCCTGCCCCTTGTCCCATTTTCCTAGTTAACGATTTTATTTTACTTTCGCTGATGTTTTAATAAACATTAAGCTATATTTTTACCAGCCAATCTGAATGGCAGATGTGCTTCCTTGTATAAAGAGGCAGAGAACAAGTGAGAGAGTACTGAAGGCAAACTGAACTGGAAATTTCCAACATGTGGAATTCCATATTTCACCATCTAACAAAATGTGAAATGCTATAAAGCCAAACCATCCAAGTCTCCCTTAACCCACTGATGAAAGCCATCAACAAACAGAAAACAATAATAGCTGTCTTCAAGTAAAAATAACAAAATGAGAAAACATACAGGTTGTATTGGGCTTATAGTTATCTAGGGACCATTTGAAGCTACATTGGCACTTTAAAAAGTGGCTTGCAACCAGTCCTCATGCTTACAACTGTTACCACATCCTCACAGTCAAATAATTAAAATTTACCCACTTGGCAACTAGCATGTATTTGTAACAGTTGGTGCATACTGGGGTCATGTGATCACCATTTGTGATCTTCCCAGAGAGATTCTGACAACCAATGTCAGTGGGGGAGTTGGATTTAGTTAATGATCCTGTGATCCACTTAATATCTGCGGTGATTCACTTTATAATCCTGGCAAGAAAGGTTGTAAAATTGGACATGACTCGCTTAATAACCCCCTTGTAAAACACAGAAATTCTGGTCCCAATTGTAGTTATAACTTGAGGAATACTTTATCAACTGTAGAGTATCAACAGTAGAGACCTTCAAATTTCTAGGTTCTATCATATCACAGGATCTAAAATGGACACCTCACATCAAAAATATCATCAAAAAAGCACAACAAAGAATGTTCTTTCTGCACCAACTCAGAAAGCTTCCAACCTGCCTTCCACTGAGGACCTGTATGCTTCATGAGTCAAAAAGAGGGATGTGAAAATATTTACAGACCCCTCACATCCCGACATAAACTGTTTCAACTCCTACCCTCAAAACAATGCTATGGAGCACTCACAGCAGAATAACTAGACACAAGAACAGTTTTTTCCTGAATACCATCACTCTGCTAAACAAATAATTCCCTCAACACTGCCAAACTATTTACTAAGTCTGCATTACTATTATTATTAATCCTCCCATCCTTCCTTTCACCCATCTTCTCCCATTTATGACTGTAACCTTGCTGCTTGCATCCTAATGATTTTATTGACTGTTTCCTAATATGATTTGATTGCTTGTTGTACCCTATGACTATTATTAAGTATTGTACCTTATGATTCTTGACTCTTGATGAACATATCTTTTCTTTTATGTACACTGAGACCATTTGCACCAAGACAAATTCCTTGGTGTCCAATCACACTTGGCCAATAAAGAATTCTATCTATCTATTTCTCTATCTGTCTGTCTGTCTGTCTGTCTGTCTGTCTGTCTGTCTGTCTGTCTGTCCGTCCGTCCGTCCGTCCGTCCATCCATCCATCCATCCATCCATCCATCCATCCATCCATCCATCTATCTATCTATCTATCTATCTATCTATCTATCTATCTATCTATCTAGTAACTGCAGGGTCAGCTCTTCCCCTGGTTTTGAAATACTTCTTGAAGTTAGAAGAAAAGATACCAAAATAGGAAGCATAAACTAGGTAGGACTAGAATCCATTTTAGCTTATTTGTCCTCATTAGCCAACCATCTTTCTTGAGATGGTAGGGATCCTGGGCTTCATCTCTGATCGATCTGCAATAACTTGTCAGATATACCAGTTTTACAATATACCAGAACTGATTGTAACTAGAATTTCTTATTATATTTTACCCCCTTTTTAAAATCCCTTGTTTGTTTGTTTTTAATTTTATTTGGAAAATTAAAGTTACTTGCCTTTTCTTTCTCCAACAGGTGCTGCTGACTGGGAAGTAGGTAGGAATTTCTATGTACTCTAGAAACTTTCCACATAAATTGGCACTGAATGGTGAAAAGAAAACCCACTTGCCTTTTACAAAATCTTAGATATGTTGCTTCTGGCACAATATAATCTTCAGAACCATTGCTGCAACTCCAGTTGCATTTTGTCACTTTCTTATTTCTAGCAACTTAGACAAAAAATGTTATAAATAAGATATAATATGAAATAACAAGTAGGCTAGCTAAGTCGTTCAACATCAAGGCGCTAGTGAAGCAGGCATGGCAGCACTTGCCTTTTCTAGATCATATGAGAAGAGCACATCTTCTGTTCCCTCTCCTTGCCACTTTCTACAAAGGGACAATTAGAAGCATCCTCTCATGTTGTATTAATATTTGATTTGGAAGTATTACTGTATTGGATAGTAAGGTAGTGTAGAGATTGGTAAGGACAGCAGAAAAAATTATTGGAAGTTCAGTACCTTCTATGGTGTGTGTGTGTGTCTGTGTGTGTGTGTGTGCATATCCTTTTGAGAGTGGGCATCAGAATTTCATTTTTAATATGTACATAGAAAAAGTAATAACAAAGGTTATCTTATAATATCTTATAATGCTTTATTCCTTGATAAATAAGTCATTATTTGACCATGGTTGAGTTATCCTCTTCCATGTTAAAAAAAGAAACCAGGCTTTTTTCTTGAGTCTGGATCAAAATCAACATATGAATGAAGCCTACTGCTGATCTAAAAACAGAAGTGAATCACATACTGAGTTGACAAGTTATATAGCATATTTAATAGGCATTTTAAATATGAACTTGTTTCTCAGGAGACACAAAATCATTGGAAACTTTCTTCTGAAAGTCAACATATAAATTCATTCAAAAAAAGAGAAACTTTGTTTCTTGCAGGGTATCAGATATTGAGCTTCAGACGTATGGGGGGAAAGTCCCCTTTGTTCTTATTATAAGCCAAAATCTAAAACTTTTTTTTTTTTTACTTTTCAAGTCAAGGTTGACTCTGAGCAACTGCCTGGCTTAGGTCCCTGTAATGTTTAGGCAATATTTTGAAAGTGGTTGAAAGACAATAACTTGCCAAGTTAATCTAGTAGCTTCATGTCTAAGATGCAACTAGAACTCATATCTCCCAGTTTCTAGCCTGGTGCCTTAACCATTACATCAAACTCCTTCCCCCTCTCATTCTGTCTCTCCCTCATCTTTACTATTCTGTTCTTCCTTGGCAGGTTGTAAGAAGTCACTAATCTCCACAAGAATTGTTGGAGGCCAACCAGCCTCTGAGGGATCATGGCCCTGGCAAGCGGGCTTTTCACTACTCAACGTAACTTTTTGTGGTGGCACTCTCATAAACGAGAATTGGGTGCTGACGGCTGCTCATTGCTTCATTTGGTAAGTTACTGGACTTACGAGAAAAATAGACAGAGGACTATTATTATGAGGCTGTTCTTTTTAATAAACTAGACTTTCCAGGAAATAGTTTTGCCCCATTTTGAGTTTTCTTGCCACATTTGTTAGGTGAATCACTGCAGTAGTTAAGTTAGTAACACAATTGTTAAATAAATCTGGCTTCCTATTGACATTGCAAAAGGGATCACAGGACTCCAGGACCCTGAAACATCATAAGTGTGAGTCACTTGTCAAGCATCCAAATGTAAATCACATGACTATAGGAATGCTGCAACAGTCATAAGTATGAAAAAATAGGTCCTAAGTCACTTTTTTTCCATACCATTGTATGGTATGGAAACAGTCACTAAGCAAACTGTTTATAAGTAGAGGACTACCTGTATACAAAAAGGACACAACAACGCTTTTTCTTTTTGACCAAAAATTCAGATCCTGCTTCAGTTATATATTAATAAAAGATTGCATTATTCTGCAGAGTTTCAATGGAAGGTACTTTTCTTTTTGCATATCAATCGATGTACATTGTGGATACTGTATGTGGAAAATCAGAGCTGGATTCAGATTAAGGCCAAACAGGCACTGGTTTGTGGGTGCCAATGCCAATTTTTTCAAATCATTCCAAAAATGCATAAATCCACAATGGCAAGAAGTGAAGCCATCAGTCTGTCAGCTTTGAAATTCAGCTGCCACAGTCAATGTGGCCTAGGGACACCATGTACTCCAGCACCGATGGAAATAGTATACAAATGAATACCAGTAAATATTGCTCTTTCCTGCCAAATTCCAACAAGACTATTGGCATCTTTAAATGTGGCAGAGCTGGATATGAGGAAACATGTTGAAATTAAATGCAGACAAAATCTGGTGCCTCTGGCAATGCATACTTTAGGAATTTTTTTCAGCAAATGTCAAAATCCTGTAGTACTCTTAATAGGTCCGCATCCATAAATCACTGTTAACATTTTTTTTAATTGTTAATACTTACAGGATCCCTGAAGACATTAAAGGAATTTTTGTGGGTCTAGGTGACCACCAACTCACGAACCCTTCAAATAACTCAGAGAAATTTGCCATCCGACAGATTATTCCTCATCCTAACTACACAGGAAATGACAATATGTTTGACATTGCTTTGGTGGAGCTAAACAGCACTGTGAAGTTCACCAAATATATCTTGCCTATGTGTCTCCCAGAGTCTTCTGTAAAGTTCCCTGACAATACCAGCTGCTGGGTCACTGGATGGGGAAGTACAACATCTAGGGGTGAGTCAGAAATATATAACAAAGAGTTGAAATATTTGATTGTAAATGTTTTAACTGCAGCTAGGATTGTATTTGCGAAGAATTGGAAAAACGATAAAATACCCATGCAGGAGGAAGTTATTAAGAAAATTATGCACTGTGCTGAAATGAGTAAATTGGCATTTGAAATTAGAGAGCAAGAAGATAAACAATTTTATATGATATGGGATTGTTTTTATCAATGGTTGGATAAAAAGACATGTTAATGTAATAGAGTAGATAATTCTGTGATAGAAATTTAATAGACTGATATAAAACATAATATAGATATATATATATAAAACCATTGATTGAAAGTATAACATAAATTTTAAGATAACATTTGGAATATCTCATATAAAATGATGGAATAAATAGTTTAGCCATGGATGATCAATAACTGATAAATATATAAGCATATTTTAGTTTGACAATGTGAAAATTGATATAAATTATAAGTAATGACCACAAAAGGATAGCACAAAAGATTAGTAACTAACTGGCACACTGTATGTATACAAAATGGAAGATGGTTTTATGTTTTATATGTGTATGTTTGTTTTAAAATAAAAAATAAAAACTTTTTTTTAAAAATCTAAGGGTAAGTGAGGAAAATGGGATGTGTGTTTGATCTGATACTTTTCCATCCTTTCACATCTTTAATGTATGTGATTTGGTATGTTTAAAGATTCATTTATTTGCTTGTTACACCAAAGTAACTTAAAGTTATTTTAAGGACTAATGGGATACTGTTTAATCCAGAAAGATGCTGGAGAACAGTGGTGCAATTCAAAAAAATTTACTACTGGTTCTGTGGGCATGGCTTGGTGGGCATGGTATAGCTTGGTGGTTGAGGCTTGGTGGGCATGGCTTGGTGGGCATGGCAAGGGAAGGATACCGTAAAATCTCCATTCCCTCCCCACTCCTGGAGGAAGGCTACTGCAAAATCTCATTCTGTTTCCATCCCACTAACCTGCTTTCCAGCTCTCTTCTCCTGTGCAGGGCAACAAAAGAAGACTCAGCCGATCAGCTGGAACTTGGAAGGCAGAGAATAGATGGGGGCAGGGCTAGTCAGAGGTGGTATTTTCCAGTTCTCTGAACTACTCAAAATATCCTCTACTGGTTCTCCAGAACCGGTCAGAACCTGCTGAATACCATTTCTGCAGGAGAATATTCAGATATGAACCTGAGAGGACAAGACCATTATTCTGCATTGACACTGAGGCCAAACTAGAGTTTTGCATAAAACTCTGCATAAAGTTAAACAATAGAGTTATAAATCAGAAGGAATCTGAAAAGACCCTTTTAACATAGTCAATGTTATTAAATGGCACAAGCTTTCATTAGAAGCATGGAATAGCTGAAAATGATGTAGGGTTTAATTTGGGATGAGACCAGGTTAGGAGCAGGGATGAAGAAGCAAAGCAGAGTATCGTGTGGGTTTTAAAATCACTTTGGCTTACTCTTCTTTTTATAAAGGTTCTTTTTAAAGTTCAAGAATCAGCAGCAAGCTTAGGATAGTGACAGTAGCTATTGCCATTAAAATCCATAATAGCACCAGCAAAGCTTAATCTGAGTCAGGTCCCAAACATCAAATGGAGCCCTTATTTCCAATGGCAGAAAATGGCACTAAAATATTTGAAAGGTTGTTTTGATCCCAACAAGATAAATTGAATCACAAAGCAAAATTGCAAAAGAAATCTGGGATATGATTGGAAGCAACAAATCATATTAAGTGATTTGCAGTTGTTTTTTTAAATCCTTCCAGAAGTCTAAACTGAATCAGTTTGCTCCCAAACTTTAATTTCTAAATTTGAACTAGATCACACCAAATTTCAAATCTTCAGTTTTAATTAATTCAGGCTTCTTCACAGAGGCCTGATTACCTTAAAGAGGTTTGGATTTCAAATCAAATCAGAATCGAAGCAAACTGCAAATCTGAATCCGGTCCCAAACTAGAATTGAATCATTGACTAGAACTGAATTTTCTCTGATTTTATACATTCACCAGTAGCTACAAAACAACATGGAGCAAGTAAAAATGTAATGCCTTTGGGTTCTGAATTGGCATTCTTTTCATCCTAAAGAACTATGCATAATATGTCAGAAGGGGTGGGATGGACAGCCACAAAGCAGCTTAAACCATACAGTGGTTAGGCTGGTTTGAAGGAGGAGTGTCAGGTATAGATTATTTTAGGGACTACCCTTTATATTTCATATGTTCTCCAGCTCAAAATAGTTATGTTGGTTTCATTCAACCAGAAAGCTTGAGAGCAGATATCATCACAAGACTGCATCTTACTCATCCCTTAGTCAAAATCCTAGCACATCAACTAAGAACTGACAGTTGTGATCTCACATTGTTCTATATGTAACTATGTGTAAAACATAGTGGTTGGACAGGTTTAGTCTTCCTTGTCTCATCATAATTTACTTTCAACAGACAACTAATGTGCCTATGTGACATAGGTATGTTTCTTTCCTGTCCTGTCCTGTTATGTTTTGGGAGACAAGAGAGGTAAAAATCTATAGGAAACAACCATTAGATCTGCCACCTTCAGTTGGCACCTTGCTGGCATCCTGCCATCAAAGGATAGGAGGGAGGAGCAGGTCACGGGAGGGGGAACAAATGGGCATTCAATCTGCATGTATATGTGATGGGAAATTGAGAGGGGGGAATGACAGCTTGTCAAAGAGCAGGAGAGCTCAGAACCAATTTTTGCCAATGCTCAAGCCGGTTCACCCTGAGAAAGAATGTGAATTACCCTAAACATCTCAGTGTTCTCAAAACACCTAGGTAGACTCTTATTGGATGAAGATAGACAGGTCATGGGGAGAGAACTGGGATGTGGGGAAACTTTCTGTATCTTTTGAATACAGGAAATTTAGCCCTAGCCTGACTTTTCTGCAGCCAGCATCTTTTAATAAAAGAACCTTTCATTTCAACCAAATGGAGTTGAGGATCTGTCTTTCCTAAGGGATTGAACTGGGGCAGTCTGCCACAACACTAATTTTACTTCCCTAAAAACATCAATCTGGCTAGCGAGTCTGTCTTCTGGCAAATCGCAACAAGAAAAACTAAATTGAAGTTGAGGAATGTTAAAGATTTGGCACGAAAGTTACAGTGAACATAAACTCAGTTACTTTTTCTCTGCACTTTATAATTTAACCCTTTCCCTTCTTTGCAGTAAGCCTGAACCCTCTCCAAACCCTTCAAGAAGTGGAATTGTTTATCATCAATACAGATATATGCAACTCAGCCTACAACCTGCTCAATATTTCAATATTGCCCCATTCCCCTGTCATGCCCAGTATGATCTGTGCAGGTAGCTTTAATGGGGGCAAAGATTCCTGTCAGGTATGGTGCTCAAAAACTTAACTAAGTTTCTATGTTACAAGACAGTTAAAATTGTAGTGATTGTATTTGTGTAATGTATTAAACTGGACTAGTTTTAATCATGATTGGATAGTGGGGTTGCTAAGGTCCTGATGAGGTATATGACATTAACCCTTAATATTAGTTTATGGTTCCATGTATTGAGCAATGAATATTAATTAATTAATTAATCAAATTAAGTTTATTGTACCAACCCTGTCATTGTTGACATGGAAAATTTATGAAACCTGCTCATAAAGGATGCAAAGTTCTCCCAGAGCCTCCTTCACTCAGGGAAGTATGCATTCAGTGCTCTTCAAACTCCCAAGATAGGTGTGGGCAATCATCAGCAAGAGGCCTTATAGAGTGTCCAGAAAAGCTCCTCCAGATTCGGCTCTGAAATTTGATGGAAAGCTTCATGGGGATTTTCAATCAGTGAAGTGATTGCTGCTGAATTATGCTGACTAAAACAAAAAACAGAGGAAGTAAGCCTCTGACAAACTTAATGAAACCACTACACAAAACTTGAAAACTATTTAAAAATTAGGCCAGACGTTTTCTGATCTGCCATCTCCAGTACTTATAAAGAACATGGGCCAAAATAACATATCCAATAGCCCTGCATAAGACCAAATTTGCTCAGCCATATGCTAAGGGATCAAACCTTTAAAATTCATTACTGGCTCAACTTGTTGTTGCCTAAACATTTTGGACATGAATTCCTATGAATTCATATTCCTATGAATATAAATCCCTAATCAGATTCATACTCCAGAATGTCCCAAAGTTGGGAGACTGATTTCAAATTGCTGCACATATTTACCATTTAGAAGCAGTAAAATGCATCCTTCACATTTTTAATTAAAATATTGGTTCTTCAGATTATATTTAATCAATTTCTGTGGAAGAGGATGTGATCAAAAATGACAATTACAAGTAGACAGTAGTAAAGTGATGGGTATCAATAGTAGTTTCCCCCATTTCCCAAATGGCATTATGATACCATTGATTGGTCTCATAACATAGCAAAGGAAGTATTATTATCTTGCATGGATGTGCTTATGTTTTGCAGGACAGTTAACATCCTGCTGTTTATTAACAGTGTTAAATATGGTTTGCTTCTGAGGGGAAGGAGGTTGTTAGACTTAGTATACAGTGCAAATCCAGACCCACTTTACTGAATTATCAATCAGCCCCCAAACTGTGATAAATATGTTTGGTGAACAGGCAATTACTAAAGATTCTCAGGCTAAAGTTGAGGTATTTAGTTAAAAGAATACTTTGCTGTGAGGAAATCTGCATTTCAATTTCTCAAAATTGGAATGAAGGAGCCTTCCTATAAACATGTGATAACATACATCTTTTTCTTTCCAGGGTGATTCTGGAGGACCTATGGTTTGCAAATGTGATGAAAGTGACAATTGGCTCTTGGCTGGGATTGTGAGCTGGGGGGCAGGTTGCGGCATGGCTGGTGTGCCTGGTGTCTACACTTCAGTAGCATACTATGCTGATTGGATCCAGCTTCACATACCCCACATAAAATTTTCAGAGTGCACACATGAAA
Source organism: Pseudonaja textilis (assembly GCF_049901715.1). NCBI lineage: Eukaryota > Metazoa > Chordata > Lepidosauria > Squamata > Elapidae > Pseudonaja > Pseudonaja textilis. Next base: position 135,993,917 of record NC_142008.1, on the reverse strand, counting down.
GTAATAGTGTCAGGCACAGTACCCCTGCTTTTAATGAAGGGCACAATACCCCTGCTTTTAATGAAGGGCACAGTACCCCTGCTTTTAATGAAGGGCACAATACCCCTGCTTTTAATGAAGGGCACAGTACCCCTGCTTTTAATGAAGGGCACAGTACCTCTGCTTTTAATGTAGGGCACAGTACCCCTGCTTTTAATGTAGGGCACAATACTGTGCTTTTTCTGATATCTGTGAAATTGATCTTCTTCTGAGATACTTAGACATTCCTCCTTCAGCTTATCTATGTTCCCCAGATGAAATCTTTTTTACACAAATTGCTGCTGGTGCAGCTCTACATAGAAATCTATACATTCTCCAAACTGGAGGAAGTTCAGCATTGAAGTTTTAATTAGTTTTAAATCAATAACAAAATGATTTAAGTCATGTGGCTCACCACCAGAATTAAGGTAATGCTGACCATGCTTCAGGCTTTGGTTGGGAATCACGATAAGAATTGCACATTATCAAATCCACAGGTAGCTTCAGAGGAGCTTTCCAAAATCTTTAAAGGCCTCCTGTCAGTGCTAAACTGGCTCTTTCCTTTCCAGCTGTGATTACTGACTATTATACTACTTTTCCTCCTCCTAATATCATGTAGCATGTTGTTGCTCTTCTTTCCCCACAAGAGTTTCCACTCTCCCCACCAAAATGTATTTCCAACATCACTTAACCTGCCAACAAAGAGAACAAAAATTCTGGATTGCCAGACAAGCTTGATTCAAGGAACATACTGTTTACAAATCATCTCTGAGATCACTATGAAAAGACATGTATCTTTAAAACAGTGAAGAGGCTGCAATGTCCACCTGAAGGGTGGACTGTTTTCTCCATGTTTTGTTTTCTTTGGCACTCAACTATGTGCTGGGTTCCAATATAAACCTTGTATGGCAACACTGGCTAACAGGTGGCCCTCTTATCAATATAAATTCATAAAAGCAGAGAATGTTTCTAGTTCCTGTCCTGATTTTGGACATCATCTCGAGGTCTGATTGGCTGCAAGAGTGAGAACCTTTCACTAACTGGATCACCCAACTTGGCATTCATTGGAAGATTTATGAAGTCTCCAGAAAGATGCTTCCTAGCTGTTGAATAGACCAAAGTTCAGAATTGTTCCTTGAACTACAACTAAAGTCTTAGTTTTAGAAGTAAAAATCTTCTATTACTAAGTGAAGTTTTCAAGAAAGGAGTGACTGTGCTAGAGTTACTGCTATCAGAAGCCACTGGATTTAAATGGAATCATCTTACTGTAAAATTTGTAATACATTATTTTCTTTAATTATTGTACTTAATCCCCATCCCTTTCTTTCTCTCCTTTAACTTATTTTAATAGGTGATTTTGTTTGTTGCTGTATTATTACTAGATATTTTTCTTTATATATTATTTTATGTTGCTCCTGGAACAAAGTATATCTATCATTGTAAAATTTTACCCTGATGAATCCTAATAAAAGCAATGTTTACTATTTGTAAACCCCTTGAGAGATTTAATTCAAATGATTAAAAGGTCTAGGGCCAGACCAATGGTGGGATTTTTAAAAAATTACTACCGGTTCTGTGGACGTGGCTTGGTGAGCATGGCAGGGAAAGGTTATTGTAAAATCCCATTCCCTCCCCACTCCAGGGGAAAGATATTGAAAAATCTCGATTCCCTCCCCACCCCACTAACCTGCTTTCCAGCTCCGTTCTCCTGTGCAGGGCAACAAAAGAAGATCCAGCCAATCAGCTGAAACTTGGGAGGCAGAGAATAGATGGGGGTGGGGCCAGTCAGAGGTGGTATTTGCCAGTTGTCCAAACTACTCAAAATTTCTGCTACCAATTCTCCAGAACTTGTCAGAACCTGCTGAATACCACCTCTGGGCCAGACCAATTAATACATTCAGTATGTAAGATACATTATAATGAGCAGCTTTTTAAAATTCCCATCAATATTTTGGAGGTGGAAACTACAATAATTATTCTGTTCCTGGTTACATCCATTGCTATTTGTTTGGTTTTTGCAAAAACAGAGCACTATAATTTCATTGCTATTTATAATTTCATGGTCTAATGTTCACATTTTTCTATGACTGTGCAATCACACATGGTATTGACTAAATATCTAAAATTGTTAAAATTTATTAGAAATTATTAAACTCACAAGACACCCAAACATACTCAGAATTTTTTAGGTTTGAACATGCACCTATTTTTATTGGAAGTGTAGTTGGAATTTTATTGTTATTGATTTTTTAGTATCATTTGCATGAATACCTTATTTAAGGAAATTATTCATTGTTCCTTGATATTTAGAAGCAGAGTGTAAATTCTTGCTTTTCTTATTTATTGGTGAATTACAAAGAAGCAGATCACCCAGGAAAAGGAAATCGGTTATTAGCTTTGGCTGAAGTCTTGTGATATTTATTTTATCATAATGGTTGCTGAATTAAGCAAAAGCTTCTCTTAGATAAGGTATTTAATATAATAACATAAAATAATAAGAGTTGGAAGGGACCTTGGAGGTCTTCTAGTCCAATTCTTCCTTGAGCAGGAGACCTTGTACCATTTCAGAGAAATGGCTGTCCAGTCTCTTCTTCAAAGCCTGCAGTAATGGAGCACCCAAAACTCTGGAAAGCAAGCCATTCCAGTGATTAATTGTTCTCATTGTTAGGCAGTTCTAGGTTTTTTTTTTCTTTGATTAGTTTCCCATCCATTGTTTCTTGTCTTGCCTTCTGATGCTTTGGAAAATAGATTGACACCCTCTTTTTGTGGCAAATTTTGGAACATTACTATCATCTCATTCCTAGTCTTGGGTCTAAACAGATCCAAATCCTGCAATTGTTCTTCATATGTTTTAGTCTCCAGCACCCTAATCATTGTTGTTGTTCTTCTCTGCACTTTTTCCAGAGTCTCAATATCTATTTTATATTGTGGTTTCCCATGGTGGCCAACTAGGTACCATTTCCCCAAAAATAAGACCTATCCCAAAAATAAGACCTAGCTTTCCTGCATGTGCTCCTAATATAATCCCTACTCCCCAAATAAGCCCTACTTAAAAGCCTCTGCACCCAGCCAGCCACCCATTCTGTCTGGTTGCTTGCAGTGGCGTGGTGGGGTGGTGGTGGAGCTGCCCCATGTGCCCTGCACCAGTTTACTTCAGGGCCCCGCATCCAGGCCATCCAGGCCCTGACACCTGCCTTGTGGTGGCAGCACCGGCAGCCATAGCCACTGGCCCACTTCTGCTTGCTCATGGCCATAATGGAGCAGGAGGCTGAGTGGTGTGCTGGTGCAATGGCCACAAGGCAAGGCAGGTTTGGAGTATGGATGGCCTGGCTCCAGGGGCTCTGAAGTAAGCTGGTGCAGGGCACATGGGGCAGCTCTCCCTGCCTCACCTCAAGGCCGCACCACTGGCACGTCACTTGGCCTCCTCCATTGCAAGTGCAAGCAAGCAGAAGTGGGCCTCCCATACATGAAAAAATAAGTCCCCCCTGAAAATAAGCCCTAGCGCTCATTAGGGTAAGCAGGAGATAGAAAATATGCACAAATGAGTAGATATTCATATTGTATTGGAAATGTTTCATAGTCTTTTTATAAAAAACCCTCCAAATAAAGGAAACTATTTCCCAAGGATTATTTTTATCTTATTTGTTTCCTTAAATTGCAGCCAATCAGACTGGGAACAGAATTTGTTGGGTAGTTGTGTGGCATGGTTACAGAGACAGAGACCATAATAGAAAGCCATATCTTGTGGGTTCCATCAATTGACAATGTTTCAGGCACGGGACTTGAAGTATGTTTTACTAAACATTTAGGATGTTTTTGGGTTAGCAGTCTGAAAGACTTCCTCTCTCTCCTTAATGAAATCAATGAAATAATCTTCATATCAATAAGCAAGTCTTCAAAATTCTGATCTAAGAGACTAAAATAAGCCCAAATTCTTTGAAGCTACCTGCAAAGTAATACAGATGAAGAGTAAATTTCTACAGTATATTATCTTTCAGTTACATTATTGCTTTACTTACTTATTTTTTATTTTAATTTTGGGTCAAAATATCCACATAGTATGTTTTTATATATTTATTCACTTGCTTCATCATTCTTTGTTTCCTGGACAACTTACACATAGCAACAATGCATCACATTACAGACAAGCAATAGTGGCTGAATCTGGAAACGGATTGTTTGGTAACTTGCAATTTTTAGTTGAAAGCTTTTTTAAAAAAGTTTGATTTAATGATAATGACTGTGGAAAATATTCAGATGCATGTAGCTATGAATTGGGATTCACAAAAGGAATGTGATTTGAAAGTTGCAGGCGCTTAGAACTAATTGAGTTGATTGCATATGCCTCCCTGAAGTTCAAGTCTGCATTCTTTTATAACAGCAGAAGCTTAATTAAGTAGTGAAGTGATAAACTGGTTTTCCTAGGAATATTGAATAAAATTGCAAAATGGATTTATCACAAATGGTTTTAATCAAAAAATATTTTCATCTGGACTTTGTTCGGAAGATAGACCAATTGTGGATATTGCATTGATTATGTTTAAACAATTGATTACAAGTTTGTTAACAGAAGGTTTTGAAACGTAACCCTTGCTTTATTATTATTGTTGTTGTTGTTATTATTCACAAAAAATGACAGTGTACACAGCAAATGAGATAACTATGCTGGGTTTTGTATCACAAATCACTAGTCAAACACTTCCCAAGCATTTAGGACTGTGTGATGTATCAGCGAATTATGCAAGCAGATCCCAGAAAGGTGGCCTTCTGCAGCTGACCAATAGTGATTTTGTCAGCACCAATTGATTTTAAATGCTTGCCTAGGTCTTTAGGCATAGCACCCAGTATGCCGAGTACTACTGGAACCACCTGCACTGGTTTTTTATTATTATTATTATTATTGTTGTTATCGTTGTTGTTGTTGTTGTTGTTTCTGTAAATTATTTGCATCTTTCAGTTCCTCCATCAGATTAAGAAGAGGATATGTCTGTTTTATGAGAAGCCAAAGCCCTCAAAACCGAGGATTTATTTATTTTATTTAACTCTTTTCTTGTGAAGAAGAATGTGTTCTAATTACATTCCCATTATTCTCTTAAAAACCCAGTTCTTGAAACCATCAGGTGCTCTGTGACAGATAAAGAAGAATTATGGGAGGTGGGGTTTTTGCTTTCATTTTTCAAGTGCCTTTAGTTACTCTGCTGTTTCTTCCAAATTATCTAAGAAAGCAATGGCATTCTATGCATTCTATCCTCAGTGGGCAGCTTCACAGGGGAAACAAATTCTGCTGCTAGTTCTCTTCTCTCTTTCCCCAAGTGTCCAGGTCTGTCTGCATACACCTACACATTCCTCTCTCCCCTCTGGTGTTATCTAAATATGCTTTTGACTCCAGAAAGGCACCAGGACCAAAGAAATCAGTATTCTATGCTGCAAATAGTTTGTCTTGCTCAGTTAATGTGGCTGGCCCACACTGACTTTTATTATGAGTGTATCTGTGCATTACCTCCCACCACACCCTTTGCCTTCAAAGAAGCTGTAAACTCATCACTGGTTTCATCTGGTGCACATTTAAAAGAAACGAGTCAGAGGTAAAGCTGAACTAAGGTGCATCATAGCTCAGCAGCTTGGGATGTCATTTGGGACCCAGGTACTTCATCATAGAAATGCATCATGGTGGTCAGCATTACAAAAAGTTTCCAAAGCTGGTCTGTGTTGCTGTGGGCCTTCTTCATGTTGGTTTAATTGCTCTCCTCCCATCAATAAAAATAGATACTACAATTCCTGTGATGCAAGACTCTGTGGGAGGTGGTCTCCCTGCTCTTTTGGGACTGGAGTTCAAGGTCGGAAAGTGACAGTTGGAAGATAATGGACACTGAAAATGGAGCCGAGCTAGGTGTCCTGGAATGAGGAGGAGTGCCAGAGGAGTAATACCTCCTTTAAAAACCTTGGTCCAGCTGGCCCAGCTGATAGCACCTCATAAGGGCCCCTTTCCAGGGTTACAGGAGAAGATGGTCAACAGTTTTGAAGGCGGAAGAGGGCTTTATGCTCCAATGGTAGATAAACAGTAGAACCATCTTCTAGAAGGGAAACTCTGATTTCAACCTCCAATGCCTTGTGGCTATATCTATTATTGGAAAAGGGTTCAGGAGTCAAGCTTGAGGCACAACCCCAGAAGCAGTTCGTGACTGTGTACAATCATGTTCTGATAAGTCCTGCGATGCAGCTGGAACTAATCATATAGGCTCTGCCATTCCATTAGACTATTTCAATGATGTGGAGAAGGGGTATCTGCTCCTTGAGTAATCCGCCATATTAAATTACCCAGGCGTCGTGCTCTGGAGAGGACACTCCAGCTTTGCAAATAGCATTGAAACCAATGGTGGGATTCAAATTCTTTTTACTAGTGGTTCTGTGGGCATGGCTTGGTGGGTGTGGCAGGGGAAGGATACTATAAAATCTCCAGTCAGAGGTGGTATTTGCTGGTTCTCTGAACTACTCAAAATTTCTGCTACCGGTTCTCCAGAACTGGTCAGAACCTGATGAATACCACCTCTGATTGAAACAACACAGGAAGTGGCAGATACTGGTTTCATAGCATGATACCATAGTCTCTTGAGACTGAAGGATGCCAATTCAATTCAAATTATTTTGTTATTAATTTCCAGATAGATTTATTAGTTAAAAAAATGTTGGGGCCTGTTTTGCAGGGGGTGGGAAACTAATATAGTAATGTATTAATCAGTATTCAACTAAGGGGGATAATATGGGCATATGTGCTGGGTTTTATTAATGCACTGTTTTCAATGTCTTGTTTGCTTTGTGTTTTTGTTTCTTTTAAAAACTTTTGATGTTTTGTATTTTAAGTTTTTTTTTAAATAAAATTTTAAAAAGCTTTTATTCATAAACATAGAAATTGAATCATAAGGCTGGATGGGAACTTGGAGGTTTTCTAATCCAACCTCCACCTCAAGGCTGGAGGTCTTATACCATCTCAGATAAGATCTCCTGCCTCAGACAAGGCAGGGAATTGGACCAGGAAACTTCCAAAGCCCCCTTTCCAGTTCTATGATTCTCTGTCTTTGTTCCAGTCAGCTATTAGGAAATGAAAGTTAATGTTCTTCGGTGTATATATTGCTTGCACTTCTTATTGAATGCACAAATGTGGCAGGTTATATAATGAAGTAGCAGGAATTTCTAAGAAACCTGGTTTAATATGAGCAAGTAACCTGCTGATGGAGGTTGATATAATGTGCTCTTGCTTAGCAACAACAGCCAAAAGCTGAAGCTAAACCAATCATGAGAGAAATGAAGTCTTGGGTTGCTCCACTGCAGTGTTCCACAAGATTTGATCACCTCTCCTATTTAATATTTATTATGAAAACATTGGGACAGATATCTACAGCTCTGGAGATATCATCAGTATATATATTGATTATATATTTCCACCCCAAGCCAAGCCAAAGTTTGTGAGGAAAACCTTAACCTATGCCTGGATGCCATAAAAAGGACACAGAATTGGGTGTTAGGCTTATTTGCATCAATTAAATCTTTACTCATGCTGTTCTTTCTATCTTGCCTATCAATAAAATTCTATGATGAAAGCAGCAAGCGTAAATCAGAGGTCCAAGTGCCTTTCCTCTTCAATTTGCTGGGCTGGTAACCAGAAATTACAAGTTTCACCTTTGCAGCTTTTTTCTCATAATTCAATGACTCATATTCCATAATTATATAAACCACCGTATGAAAATAAAAACCTATGGTAGCTAAGGAAGGTCATGTAACAATGAGTTTCTGTCCCATAATGCTCCTCAGTTCTGGAGAGAAATGTTAATTTTTAGTTTTTTCTGATTTTGCCACTGAAAAACAGCCTTATATTTGTACCAGCAATACATAAAAGAAATATGAGCATACAACTACAGCTAGTCCTTATTTAATGACTGCCTTGTTTAGTGATTGCAGTTGCAACACTGATAAAAAGTAACTTTGTGACCAATGTCTATATTTATGATCTTCTCGGCATTTCTCTCTCTGTGACATGTTCAATAATACAGCCAGTTACTACATGTTGTCCTGTGTTAAATCTACTTTTTTCTTTTTCTATCCCTCACAGAAGAAAGATTGTCTAAAATAAGACATTTCTTACTAAGCTGCTTTCTCCACAGCATAACAGCTCCCTAAAAGTGCTGACTGCATGTTAATAAGCTCAATAATGTAATCTTAATTCGCGAGCTGATCACTGCTGCAGAAATTGACAAGACTCAATCAATTTTTGCTTGCTTTCTAAACAGCTTGTAGCAACAGATGTGCTAAGCAAACAGCTGGTGCTAGCTCATTCCTTTCTATGTATTCTATGTATTTGTACTTGTATGCCTGCTTACACTCTTATAATCTCTTTCCTCTCCAATGAATATAATTTTTTTTAAATCAATTCTCTTCTTACTAATTATCCCAGAATTGGAGTGAGCATTCCAAAGGGAGTGAGGGTAAAAAAAAGTTACAAGATTTGTCTTTTTATATGACTTCTATGTGAATCGCATTCCAGAAACCTTTTCTACTGTTTGTGCTCACTTAAGACTTTCTACTATTGACCTCACCCCTTTCCTAAGAGGTCTGTAGGGGGCATGCATAAGCGCACCAGTGTGCCTACCGTCCCTGTCCTATTGTTTCTTTTATTTTTCTTATATGTATCCATGAATTCATAACTATGTTTTTACTTATATCTATTATCTTGTAAGCAATTGACAAACCAAATAAAAAAAAAATTGGGGGTCCTATACTTCTGACTTTGCAAATCAAAGGAAAGCTGAAGTAAAATCCTAAGCATAGTCACAGTTATGTGTCTCTTCACTTAGCAACCATTTTGCATAATCACCATGTGGTTGTTAAATGAGGACTAGGTCTACCATCCAGGTTTAGTACTTCTTTCATCCAACATGTGATATATTTATTTTATTTTTATTTATGCAATTTATTTGCTGTCCATCTCATATCCAATAACTCTAGGTAGCTTACAGCACAAAAACATTAAAGCATTTAAAAACATTAAAATCAGAAATCATAGAATACAAAGGATAAAATCATTAAAAAATAAAATCATTTACACCAGATAGGAAAGGAGGGACCCAGGGAGAGGTGGGATTAAATTTTAAATAGTCAATCACCTCCAATAAACAGCTCCTCTAAACTTTTTTCATATCAGTATGAAAATTACCTCCAAGCAGTTAAATTATCCACAGTCAAACACTCTGTGACACTGATGACCAGTCTCTCTCATCCCTTTAGGAACTTTGGCCATTCCTCCATGACAGCTCATAAACATTTAAGGATTTTCTAGCATGAATTGGCTGATTCGAGTCCTATTGCATTTCTTTGGAGTTGAGCTCTGGACTTGAACTGGTTATTCCAAACTTGTTTCTCGTTATCCTTTCTCTTGCAAGTTCTTAGAATATAGCACAGTGTAATTTTGCTTTCATCAGAAATATTTTAGCAACTTCATTCCAAAAGTTCACCTTTGAACTCATTGACCCATGGAATATTTCTCCACTAACCAGAGCAGTGTTCATTGTTCACTCAGACTCTTATTATTGTCTCTTGGATATTTGAATTTATTTTGACTTCATCTTTCATTGTTTTTCTCATATAGCCCTGTAAAATAATGCAAGCAAGGATAAGGAGTGCTAAAAAACTGTCTACCTCTAATTTGATGTTTTCAGTCAGAAAGTAACAGGTTACTTGCAACTGAACTTAGGGAAGTGATACCTGATTTCTATTCCCCTTAATTGAAATCCCCAACTGTTAAAATCAGGTCAGTTCTTAAAATTGGGTCAAGTCATGAGGTCAGAAACACTGTTAGAGGGGACATTTTCCCTCTATTATAAAGTTGCTGGCATTATGTATTGGGGGAGGACTAACAGACCTGTATCATAAAGAAAAGGATCCCAGTTTTAAGAAAACAGTGTGCCTGCAATAACTCTCCCTTTGTTCTCGGTACTCTAAGGCAGTGGTTCCCAAACTTTTTAAGTCCACCACCCCCTTGGTGCTACAAACTCATCCTCGGTGAGTTTGAATCCCAGGGGTGGGATTCAAATTTCTGTGGGCATGGCCTAATTTGAAGGTGTGGCTTGCTGGTCATGTGACTGGGTGGGCGTGGCTTGCTGGTCATGTGACTGGGTGGGCATGGCCAGGTGACTGGCAAACTAAATACAAGTGGTCCTCACTTAATGGCCAGTTGTTTTGCAAGTGTTCAATTTATGACTGGCCTTCCCAGAGCTACTTGACCTGTTTTGGGACTTTTGACAGCTTTAGATCAGGGGTCTAAATCCCACCCCTGCCTGGAAGAAGGCGGAGCCTCCTTGCTGACGGACCGTAGATTGTGACTCTTTGCGGCTATGGTCTGTGCTCTTTTGTTGGAGAGCCCCGAACATTACTATTAGGGGTTGAAGCTGCCTTGGAGGGGGGGCAGAGTAAGGGAAAGCTGCAAGCCAGGTTGAAGGGAGCTGCATCTCCCCTCCGGGGCTTGGTCTTTTTCCCCCTGAAGACGACTGCAGCAGTGGTTTAAAATGGCCACCCTGAAGAGGAGGACTCAGCTGGATTATGCTTTGTGCAGGAGGGAAGAAAGAGGTGGATAACATCTGAACCAGGACAATTGGGCGATACAACTAAACAAAAGTACCCCGGGATTAAGGTAACATGGAATTTTTAAGAAAAGAAAAGTGTGCGGCGAAATTACAAAGGGACAGGGAAAAAAATAAGAAAATATTATTGACAGCTAAGCGGAGCTTCGAACCAGGAAAGGGAGAAGCTGGAACTAAAGATTTAACTAAATTGGACTAAAATATTTTGGCAATAAATGGGCATAAAATAAAGTTGGACTTAAGATTGTCAAAAAATAATAATAATAAAGTTTACAAATTGGAGACTGGACTGTGCTGGAATATTGAGGTTTAAAAAACCCTAAATAAAAAAATAGGGGAAAAAGGTGAAGACTTTGTATAATGGAGAGTGCCACCTTTTGACAAAAACTTGAGCTAAAACAAAAAAGCATCCTGTTTCTGAATGAACTTGTGTGGATATAACATTAAAGAAATATTGAAACAAAGTAAGAATCTTATAAAGTGAAAGCAGAACCAGAATAAAGAAAAAAGCAAGGAAAGACTGACTGTGGGATTGATTGATGTTTTAGAAAAAGACCCTGGGCTGGAATAATTGAGAACTTTAGAAAATTGAAAGAAGAAAAGTAAATGGGGGTTTTTTTGTGGACTTTAACAATCATAAAATACAAGAGTGTGTAATGATGATATCTCTTCAGGAATTAAAAATGGATCTTAAAAATATGAGAGAATTACTACAGGAAAGAGGCGAATCACTTTGTTCTGTGTTAGAAAAAATGGAAATGGCTTTCTTTCATAAATATATATTTATGAAAGAAAGCTGGATGTTTTTATGTTTTGTTTGTTTGTTTTTAAAAACTAATAAAAAATGGAAATGGCGATTGAAGAACAAGAAGAAAGAGTTTCAGAGGAGGAGGAGTCGACTCAAGAAGAAGACATCTTAAATAGACAATTAACACAAAGAAGTGGGGAAAGAAGGAAGGTTAAAAAGTTGAGACTTACAAAGGCAAGCAAAAGGGGGAATACCTGTGAAGTCGGGAAGGAAAGATCCAGCAGAAAAGGGGAAAGGAAGATATTAAGAAAGAGAGGGATATAAACTGGAATGAGAAAAGATATGGGGAAAAGAGGGGGAGGAGGAGCAGTGACACACTCAAGCAGTAAAAGGGGGGAAACCTATACTTGTTTTTTTTCTTTAGTGTTAAAACTTCTATTAATTTAGAATTTATAAAAAGCATGTGTAATGGAAAGGGAATATGACAGATGAAAGAACCAACTAAATTAATAAGTTAATATAGACTATTAAAAGCAAGGAGAGACATTGGCAACCTTTATTCTCTCTTTCTCTCTCTCTCTCTCTCTCTCTCTCTCCCCCCACCAATGCCAGAAAACCACCATCAGTCAAAATTGATATTAGTGGTCTCCGAGATTTAAAATTATGAGTTTGGTGGTCCCTGAGGCCCAAAAATTTGGTGACCCCCTGATCTAAAGGGGTGAGCCTGAGAGAGGGAAAGAGAGAGAGGAAGAGAGGAAGAAAAGAAAGAGAAAAGGGAAAGAAAGAAAAAGGGACAAAGAAAAGGGGATGGAAGGGACAGAAAGAAAAAGAAATAAAGGAGGGAGGAAGAGAGGAGAAAGAAAATGAGATATCTATTCTAGTCCAATCACCTACTCCAGCTGGGTTAGAAGGGTAAGGGGTGTGTGTGTGTGTTTTCTCCTTGTAATTTACCAGTACATTTTGGTTTTGCCTTCTTCAGAATTGGCACTGTAATACATTGGGGAAAAGTAATTTTGAGGTTGGAAATCTGGTCCAATGGATCCTGTTTAAAGCCTCAACAAAATGTGAGAGCTTCCTGATAGTCTTGATCAAATTTCATCCACAAAACCTTTAATAGAAGCCAAAGAGGTTTTAATGTGCTGGCAAAGATGTTTCAATGTGGAAAAGGGCCTCATTCTAAACTAGGCCTCATTCAATCTGATTCATTCATTTGCCACCCTGCCACCTCTCATTCAATCTCTCTCTCTCTGTGTCAAACGGCATCAGCTGTTGCCGCCAGCTGACTGCCAGTTAGCCTCGGCAGCCGCGGCGGCCCTTTATTCGCTAGAATAAAGTCTGTTAAATGTTGAGCCTGTGTCTGTCTCAATCTCTACCGCCGCTCTACAACACTGGCGACCAAGGCGGGATACGATAAGAGACAACCAGGCAAAGACAGCAGAGCACAGTCACTGCCAAAAAGAGCCGAAGCCGCTAAGAGCTGAACTACGTCACCGCCGCTGATGCTCTCCATGAGCGCGAAGTTCAAACTCCCAGCTGAGGAGTCTGATGCCGCCTGACAGGCGCAGCCACAAGCGCTTTTCTAAAAGCGAGAATTTAAGCTCTCTCAGCTGAGGAGACCAACACTGCCGCTTTCAAGATGGACACAAACCCGACATTCCCTCCCTTCCCACTGACGGGCGAGATATGGGAGTCGTACATGAACCGGTTCGAGTGCTTCCTAAATGCTATCGACCTGACCTGATAGCTGAGAGGGCTGTTAGATCTGTAAAAGAAGCCTTGGCAAGGTTTGGCCAAGCAGACTGGCACTCCAAACTGTCCACCTACTTGCTCACCCAGCATTCCACTCCATGCACCACCATGAACAAGTCCCCTGCAGAACTATTGATGGGCAGATGCATCAGGACCACCCTGGACAGGTTGCACCCCCACTATGCCCCTGGCACACCACTAGGCTCTGACAGCCATGCTAGGTAATTTACCCTGCAAGACCTGGTTTATGCCAGGAACTATGCAGGGTACCCTCTATGGATGCCAGGGCAAATAGTTTCCATTACAGGACCCAAGTCTTATAGGAGGATGGTTGAGTATGGCGCCGGCACATTGACCAGCTAAGGAGGCATTGGGAAAGAGCTGCCGTCGACTCCAGGGACCGCAGACGCACTGGTCTACCAGCTGCCTGCTGAAGCCTATCCGCCAGACACCCCGGTCTACCAACCGCCTGCTGAAGCCGACCAGCCGAGCGAACCGGTCTACCCCGCAGTTGCGAATGGTTCCCTGCCTGATGGCCTGGTCTACCCGCTGAACCCCGAGCCATCCCCGCAGCGAGCCGATCAGAGGGACCTACCTGGTCAGCAGCCGGACACTTGGACAAGGACTCCTGAAGGCCGACGACGATCCCCAAGCGACTCCCTGAGAGCAAGGGGCCTCTTGCCTGCCAGCCAGCCCCTTGGATTACGGTGATCTGGCCGCGAGCGAAGGCAGCCTGCCCGGCTGCAGGACTACGCATGCTCCTGGCCAGGGGAAAGGAGTGCTGTGTTCACAGACTGACAGCAGTCCTCTCTCTAGTCCGTTGCCTGCGCAGGAGCGGCGACTGCTCCCATTGGCTGATACCGTTTGACAGCCGGCTATAAAAGGAGTTGTCAAACAGCATCAGCTGTCGCCGCCAGCTGACTGCCAGTTAGCCTCGGCAGCCGCAGTGACCCTTTATTCGCTAGAATAAAGCCTGTTAAACGTTGAGCCTGTGTCTGTCTCAATCTCCACTGCTGCTCTACAATACTCTCCCTCCCTCCCTCCCTCCCTCCCAGACTGGCTTTGCTCTACTTTCCTGACGTGCCTGTGTGGCCGGCGCTTCGAACATGGATGGAGGGAGGGAGGGAGAGAGAGAGGGAGGAAGGGAGGGAGGGAGGGAAGCAGGCAGGTAAGCAGGCAGACAGATAGATATATTGGTAGGTAGGTAGGTAGGTAGGTAGGTAGGTAGGTGGTAGGCAGACAGGCAGGCAGGAAGACAGATATTTTGTATGGATGGATGGATAGTTAAATAGGTAGATAGGTATGTAGGTAGGTAGATGATAGATAGATAGATAGATAGATAGATAGATAGATAGATAGATAGACAGACAGACAGACAGATCTATATTGGTAGATAGGCAGGCAGGCAGAAAGACAAACAGATAGATAGATAGATAGATAGATAGATAGATAGATAGATAGATAGATAGATAGATAGATAGGTAGGTAGGTAGGTAGGTAGGTAGGTAGGCAGGCAGGCAGGCAGGCAGGCAGGCAGGCAGGCAGGCAGGCAGGCAGGCCTTTTGGATGAATGTATGGATAGGAAGGTAGGTAGGTAGGTAGGCTGGCAGGCAAGAAGGCAGGCAAGAAGGCAGGAAGACAGACATACCTTTTGGATGGATGGATGGATAGGTACGTAGGTAGATCTATATTGGTAGATAGGTAGGTAGACAGAAAGACAGACAGGTAGGTAGACAGGCAGGAAGCTAGGCAGGCAAACAGACAGACCTTTTGGATGGATGGATGGATGGATGGATGGATGGACGGACAGACAGACAATGTGCCAGTGGAGGCACTTTGGGAAAGCAGTGGTGGCAGCTTTTCCCAACGTGCTGCCGCATTCAAGGCATCGGTTCTGGTACAGTACAACAGTCAATGTGGTGAGCCTGTAGGATCGGCGCCTCTAACGCCACCCTGCCACCTCTTAGCATCCCCAAGGGAGCTGGCAGAGGGGTACTAAGAGGTGGCAGGGGGGCATTCGAGGTGCCAGCCAGTCCTGCAGTTTCACCCATTGACTAGCACCGCTCCGGAGCCAGTGCCTCCAATGTGGAAGTGGCGGCACGTTATGTGCCTCCCTGGCCGCCTTCGATGCTCTGCCCCCCTGCTGCCTCTTAGTGCCCCTCCACTGGCCCTGTTGGGGACACTAAGAGGCAGCAGGAGGCGTTCGAGGCACCAGCCCTGCAGTTTTGCCCATTGGCTGTAGCACTGCTCCAGAGCCAGCGCCTCAATGGTTAAACCTGCAGGGCCAGCTGGCACCTCAAACACCCCCCTGCCTCCTCTTAGCACCCCTCTGCCAGCCCCCTTGGGGACGCTAAGAGTTGGCAGGGGCATGTCTTGTCAAATGTGGCCGCAGTGGCACATAATGTGCCACCACTTCCACATTGGAGGCTCCAGCTCCGGAGCGGTGCTAGTCAATGGGTGAACCTGCAGGGCCAGCCAGCACCTCAAACGCCCCCCTGCCACCTCTTAGCATCCCCAAGGGGGCTGGCAGAGTGGGACTAAGAGGCAGAGAGGGGTGCATTGAACGCAGCCGCGGTGGCATGTAATGTGCCATCACTTCCGCATTGGAGGCGCCGACTCCAGAGAGGTGCTACAGTCAATGAGTGAACCTGTAGGGCCGGCACCTCAAACACCCCCCCTGATGCCTCTTAGTGCCTCTGCAGGCCCCCTTGCCTCTTAGTGTAACTCCAAGTCAATCACACTTCTGTGAAATCAAACTGTCCACTTAGGTAGCAACACTGACTGACAATCAATTTCACATGCTGTTGTGCAAATGGAATAGACAACAGGTGGAAAGCATAGGCAGTTAGCAAGACATCCCCAATAAAGGATCGGTTCTGCAGGTGGTGACCACAGACCACTTCTCAGTTCCTATGCTTTCTGGCTGATGGTTTGGTCACTTTTGAATGCTGGCGGTGCTTTCACTCTAGTGGTAGCATGAGATGGAGTCTACAACCCACACAAGTGGCTCAGATGGTGCAGCTCATCCAGGATGGTACATCAATGCAAGCTGTGGCAAGAAGGTTTGCTGTGTCTGTCAGCGTAGTGTCCAGAGCATGGAGGTGCTACCAGGAGACAGGCCAGTACATCAGGAGATGTGGAGGAGGCTGTAGGAGGGCAACAACCCAGTATCAGGTCCGCTACCTCCGCTTTTGTGCAAGGAGGGACAGGAGGAGCACTGCCAGAACCCTGCAAAATGACCTCCAGCAAGCCACATACGTGCAGAAACATGGTCAGAAACAGACTCCATGAGGGTGATGAGGGCCTGACATCCAGAGGTGGAGGTTGTGCTTAGAGCCCAGCAGCGTGCAGGACATTTGGCATTTGCCAGAAAACACCAAGATTGGCAAATTCACCACTGATGCCCTGTGCTCTTCACAGATGAAAACAGGTTCACACTGAGCACATGTGACAGACGTGACAGGGTCTGGAGATGCCGTGAGAACATTCTGCAGCCTGCAACATCCTCCAGCATGACCGTTTTGGCAGTGGTTCAGTAATGGTGTGGGCTGGCATTTCTCTAGGGGGCCGCACAGTCCTCCCTGTGCTTGCCAGAGGTAACCTGACTGCCATTAGGTACCGAGATGAGATCCTCAGACCCCTTGTGAGACCATATGCTGGTGCGGTTGGCCCTGGGTTCCTCCTAATGCATGACAATGCTAGACCTCATGTGGCTGGAGTGTGTCAGCAGTTCCTGCAAGATGAAGGCATTGATGCTCTGGACTGGCCTGCCCATTCCTCAGACCTGAATCCAATTGAGCACATCTGGGACATCATGTCTCGCTCCATCCACCAACGTCACGTTGCACCACAGACTGTCCAGGAGTTGGGGGATGCTTTAGTCCGGGTGTGGGAAGAGATCCCTCAGGAGACCATCCGCCACCTCATCAGGAGCATGCCCAGGCATTATAGGGAGGTCATACAGGCACGTGGAGGCCACACACACTACTGAGCCTCATTTTGACTTGTTTTAAGGACATTACATCAAAGTTGGATCAGCCTATAGTGTTTTTTTCCACTTTAATTTTGAGTGTAACTCCAAATCCAGACCTCCATGGGTTGCTAAATTTGATTTCCATTGATAATTTTTGTGTGATTTTGTTGTCAGCACATTCAACTATGTAATGAACAAAGTATTTCATAAGAATATTTCATTCATTCAGATCTCAGATGTCTTATTTTTATGTTCCCTTTATTTTTTTGAGCAGTGTACATTAGTTCCTAACTCATACAAAAAATCCCTCCCAAAAATTTTAAACTACTAAATCTATTTGCAAATTATTGACCTGTCTTCTATGTATTCATGACAAAGCAAACAATCATCATCACCAAAATTAAAGTTTCAAAATTCTGTTAACTATTACTGTAATCTACTTGTAGAAAGTTTACCACAGCATCATATCTGTCTGAAGTCATTCCAAAAATTATAAATAGTTCATCCTGGTTCATTTGTTTATTAATGCCATCTCTTATCAATTATGGTTAAATTAAATATAATAGGTTCAATCTAAGGGTGACTTTTCTAAATAAAGATTGGGAAAAGTCTCAATTCACAAAACAGTATCTGCATAAAATCACATTCTCAGAGCCATGAACTCTTCCTGGGCCATTTGTTAGTCAGATCAATATTCTTTCACAGGTTTGCAATAGTTTAATAATTGAAATTCCAACAGAATGGATACTGTGCATGCCAAGTCCTCTGCATTTGGCAAGATCAAGTAAGCAAAAACTGCACAGATTCTAGTCAGGTATCTTTAATGCTAGGAAATCCTGAATAGGAAGCTGATGCATGATATGAATTATTCTCTGCAGGAAAAGATACAGTACAGGAAATGAATTGTTGGACAGTTTCATGATTACAATTTTTGAAGAGTCTTAACCATGCTTTTTGTCTTAATTTCTCTTCTGTCATTTTTTCTTGAGACTCTCCAACTAATAAAGAGAATCTGTCTTTGTGGTCACTGACTTAATGGCACATCCTCATCAGTGGCACCAAATAGAAAGGAAAAGACAGAGTGGAGACAACAGAACTGAGAACTAAAACCTTGAGTTAGCACCACCATCATTCACTGAACCTGGTGAGCAAGGAGAGGCAAAGTTTCAAGTGAAGTGCACACTCCACCATCACCACCAAAGTTTTCAGTCATATAAAAGGAGGAAATATAACATGTCACACAACGAAAAGGACGAAATGTAGACTAACACGTCACATAATCAAAAAGGAGGAAACATATGTCATAAACTGTTGGTTGCTCACAATAAAATATTAATAGTGGGTGAATAATGTTTATTCATCTTTTATAGAAGTACTATTTTTACATGGTAAAACATCTGAGCAAAGCCATCAAATTGATTTTTCCTCAGGTGTGGTATTTTACTGGTAACTGGCCAGCTTCTAAGAAGCAATACTGAATTAATCTTAAGTCATGGGGTTCTCATTTAGCGTCTTCAAGAACTCTAGCAGAAAATTACTAAGGTACCAAAAATCTAGAAAAACAGAAGAAAGTAACAATACCTTTAAAAAACGATGAAGAAGAAAAGAGTTTGTTGCAGTAGTCAGTTTGTTATTGTTTGTCTGTTTGTTTGTTCATTTGTTTAAATTTGTTGGCTACCTAACTCCAGTGGACTCTAAGTTATTTTAGTCATGTTGGTTGACTTTATGAGAACAACTAATTGTACATTCTGAAAAAAGCTTTCAAAGAAGCTTTGGAATAATATGATAAAATCCTTCTAAAAATGGCTTCTAATGTTTAGGGTGGTGGTAGGACTTTGAGGATAATAGATTGTGAAGTTCCAGTTTCCTATGAAGAATATATTGGTCAAGTTAAGATTTTTGACATGATCCTATCGGACAGGTATATGTAAATAAATTATATATATATAAATTATATATAATAAAATTATATATTTTATTTCTTCTAAAGGAAATAAAAACCCTAACAGTGCTTTAGAAGCTCCTACTTCTTCAGTAACTAAGAAACATGTCACAACCTCTTTCAAAGTTATTTCCATTTCTGTTCCCAGACCACTTTCATGTCCTACCTGTGCTGATTTTTAGGTAGTGCATTCCTCTAAGCAGAAGTGCTTGGTTTATTTTCTTTTTGTTCTTTAGAAATCATCCATGAATATTGATGTTTCATTACTTTGACATCTTTTAATATTTTTAACTTTTTTTAAAATCACCCAAACCTTACTTGAAGTTTGACTTTGTAATTAGACAGGAGAAAAAATCTGGATTTGGGATGTTACTGAGGATTCAGTAATAGGATTCAGGGATGCAGAACATGTAGGATGTATCCACAAATTCAAAAAGAAGGAAATTATTTTTATGTTTGGTAAGAAATCCTGCAGTAAGGGCAACAAAAGACAGTGGAATTGTTCCACCAACTGCTCTGTATGATTTCAGCTCTGGTTTGAGAATAAGATCAGATAATAAAGTGTCACTTAGACACAACATAGCTAATGGCAAGAATAGAGGGAAAGATATCCCTAAGTATTAGAGTCACTAGAGGTTGCCAAGGTCCACACTAGAAAAGCATTTCCAATTAGCATCAAGTGACTGTGACTTTTGAAACTCTTTTGCATCCATTGCAAAAACATTCAGTTTTAATGATTCAGCTGAGATCATCTGCTGGCAAAATCTCTTTAACTGACAGTGTCCCTTTGTGTGGCTTGTGCTGTATAACAAAGCAGAGCTGCCACAATTAAAGAAATTTCCTATCCTTCATATTAGATCTATGAAATATTTTCTGCTATTGTGAAAATAGGGAACTCTACCTGAATGACTGATGGTTGTACTAAGATTAGGGCAGCTGGGAGGAGATAGGGGAGATCACAAAAGAGAGTGGGCAAGGATGTTGATTTGGGAATTTCTAAAGCCGAGAGACTTCTGGAAATGAGAACTTTTAGTTGCATTCTCCAATTCAGCAAGGAGGAAATGCCCTATGCTCCACCCTTTCACTGTTGGTATTAAAGTTTGTGGCACAAATGCCAAGAGTGGACTCAAGCTGTTTTGTTTGAAACTGCCTAGAGCCCAACTACTCAGGCAACACATTAGAAGAAAAAAGGCAAAGAAATGGCAACCATGGGCTTTCGATCCATCTTGCTGGGACTCTGTCTATTGTATCTGTCTACAGCACAAGGTGAATGAGGGGGAGGTTTGGGTATTCAATGTTTAATATCTCTTCATCCAAATTCTTCTCCCCATGATAGCTGGAAATCAGTTCTGCAAGCTGGATGGGCTTACTTTGAGATCTTTACAATGGTGTTATAAATTAAGGTGAGCAAAGAAATCTCTTATTTTTTTAATTTTGAACTTTAGGACAGCTCTTTGTCTGCAGCTTTCAAGATTGTTAAATAAATATTCTCTTCATCTTGCAAGTTTTAAGGTTGTTATGGAGGGACTCTCGTCTTTTTGGATTGCACGTTCTCCACTGTTTACTTCCACCTCTGTGAGAAGAGAATGTGCTTTCCATCAGGTCAATAGCATGAAGATGTGAGGTTGAAATGTGTAGAAACATGGGCATGCAATCTATAACAGAATAAGAGGGTTTGAAGGGACCTTTGAAGTCTTATAATCCAATACCTTGTTCAGGCAGGAAACCCTATATCAGTGGTGGCTAACCTTTTTGAGCTCCCATGCTGATAAAGAAGATTACTTTCTGTATTGTTTTTTAGAAGTCCTAGAGAACAAGGGAAATGTAAATATTGTTCCTATGTTCAAAATTCTGGGAAAAATAAGAGTCCATGAAGCACCATACATCAAATGAACATCAATACCCGAACCAGATCATAAAAATATTTTTTCCAAGCACCATGAACACAATCCAGTGATTATTGGATATCAACAGGAGCTTTTCAAAAATAAGTCTTGTTATACTAACATACCTATTTTGTTAAAAATGGAAAACTTCCTTAGTATATTTTGAGAATGCTGTAGATAAAGATTGTTAGACGGGGGCCATCCAGAAGGGATTCTGCAAGCAAGATCTTTTCCCAAAAGTGTCATTAGAAATTCTATTTCTCACTGCAAATATAAATCTCAAAAATGGTGACCACTCACATGTCAAAAAAATGGTTGTATTTTATTAATAGATTATATAATGTAAGAAGCCAGTAGTAGTTAAGGAACCATGCTAGAAACTGAGAAACCATGATCTCTAACTTTGGGCATTGACAAAACAGAGGGGAAAGTATTCAGAGAAGAATGTGTTTTTAAAGTAATAATCTGCATTGAGAGAAAAGCAACAAAAAGGAAAATAAATGCAAAGGTCTCAATGAAAGAAATGGCACTAAAGGAAAAAGCAATCACTGTAGAATTGGTATTTAGTGGCAAATAGTATTAAGGGAATATTCTGGACATTCCTGGACATTCATGCACAATGTGGTCTTTAGGGATAAGAACAAAATTAATATATGTTCTATTATGCTCTATTAATATATTAATTACATTAATTATAATATATGTTCTATTATGCTATATTATTATGCTATATATTATAAGCTATATTAAACTTGTCCTACCAATTGCCTGGTCAATAGCCTAAGATAGTGTATGTTTTGGATAAGCCATGTGAGGATACTGGCACATCCACTTTTGTTTGGGGAGTTAGGAGTTCAATAAAAGGAGGGAGAACAAAAAGGGGGACTGAAAATCCCGCATTTGTACAATCATAATTTGTACAATCAGGCAGAGGAAGGACAAGGAGAAAGAAGGAAAAGAGAAGGGGATTAAGAACCGAGCCTTTATGTAAAAGGTATCACTTAGGGAGAAACAAGGACAGAGGTGATATTCAGCAGGTTCTGACCAGTTCTGAAGAACCGGTAATGGAAATTTAGAATAGTTTGGAGAACTGGCATAACCTTCCCCCAGGAATGGGGAGGGAATGGAGATTTTACAGTATCTTTCCCCTGTCATGCCCACCAAGCCACACCATGCCCACCAAGCCACACACACAGAATCAGTAGTAAAAAAATTTGAATCCCACCAAAGAACAAGGAATGTTATAACTTTGTATCCAATCTTCTTGGTTCTTGACAATTGATGGTAGACAGAACTTCCTGAAATTCATGTAATAATGCTAAATCTTTCCTGTCTGTCTGTGTGCAACCTTTACCTGGGCAAAACAGTGCATGTTAGGGCAACGGTTTTTGAACCCAGGTTGAACTACTTCAATGAGCTAACTTACAGAATATGTCCAAAAGCTGGAACCCGTAACTGAAATTTGGCAAATTCTGTAAAACATTTAAATGATATAAAAATTATTATTAAATATTGTTATGACATAATAAAAAATGTAATCAAACATTTTCCTGTTACCTGCTGTTTGACTAAATTATACATGGAGTACATACAAGTCAGATAATCTCTGAGTATTTCCCTGAATTTTCAAGAACTTTTTAAGTATATTAGTAGCTCTGCTATTGTTGAAGGCATTTAGGAATCTGGGAAAGAAATACCACTGAAATAATGAGTTGCCTAGTCCCAACTAAAACTAAAATATGATCCTCTGAATCAAGTCTGAATTAGCTAGAATCCTTGTCTCTGCTCCTGTTGACAATTCTATATTGCTGTGTTCCTCTTCCATGTTCCTTCTAACCTGAAATATCCTTTTTTTTTTCCTCACAGGTGCTGGTTGGCCAAATACAACTAAAAGGCTTTCAGTGTATTGAAAGCTTGAGAGAAATAGCTAAGCCACTGAGAAGGAAAATGTACAGCATATTGGTTAGGGCTACCAGATCTAAAAAAAACAGTAGATGGCAGCAAAGAGTTTACTGTGTCTTTTTGCTGCCATCTTGTAGTTTGTCCAAATTTTTGCAGTCCACATCTATTAACTCTAATGTTACTAAGCCTGATTTAAGGCAGGTTTGCAAATATCAGAACAGAAGAGGAAATAATCAGTATTTCCAATATGAGGTTTGATTGAAGTCCTTATTTTATATTGCAAAACATTCTGCATGCTAAAATGTTTCAATAGCTCAAGGTATGTGTTTTTGGATAGCCACTGTTTTCTCTGAAGGCTTAAAGTTCATAATGGGCAGAGTGAAAATACAAGTGGGACAAGTCATCTACTTGGTGAGGATACCTGTTTCTTTCAAGTTTCCAGGCAACAGAGGGTTCTGAATATTTTCCATTTTAATTTGTACTGAATTATATGGAATATCTATGGAATGAGCAGAAATCAAGATCAGCATTAGAAAAGCTATCTTTCTACAGTTTGGGGGTTAAAAATGGAAGTGGGTGGGAACAGATTGGCAATGCAAATTTTGAGCACTGGTGCAAGGAAGCAAATAATTTCAGGACAAATTTAAACGAGAATTCTTAACCCTCCCCTTAGCACCACAACACAGATCCATCTAACCTTCAACCAAGTATCCTTGATTGCTTGGCTGACTAGTCCATTCTGGGACTTGTCTATGCATCTTAAAGTTCTAATTGTGTTTGAAAGTTTTATTTTTAAGATGGGTGGGGGGAGTTCTGGACATGGGAATGTTTAAATAAGAACTAAAAGAAATAAGATTTTCCTTTTTACTTCTATGACAATCTGAGTTATTGCCCAGTGAAAAAAAGGACATCTTCTGTTTGAGAGTGAAATTAAAATGTACTCTCACTTTAATCCTATATGTACTTATTTGAAATTGAACTAACAACACCATTTAATCACCATGGGATGACAATAATGTCCTAAATGCATATATACATATATAGCAGGTATATATAAAATGGGAGCATTTCTTGTTTTTTATTTATTTATTATTTAGGGAATTTATATAGCTGTCCATCCATTCTGAGTGATTCTGGGAAGTTTTGAGTCCTGGAATAAACTCTTATGTTATGGAGATACTACCAAAACTGATTCAAGGCAACTATGATTCAGAAAAAAACAAATCCAAAATACTTTAGTTATTTGAGGTTTCACACTAACCAAAATCTGAATGGAACAAGTGGAGAATGGAAAGTGAGTATTGCCCCATCTGTTCCCATTACAGATCTCAGCATACCAGTCCAAAAAGCAGAAATTCACTAAATATAGTATGCATAGTCGCCCATAAATTTAATATATCAAAATTACCAAAATTTGGTGAGACTGCAACATATCTTGAGATTTTCAGTGACCATGCATGGAATTTCACAGTACAGAGAATCAGGGATTTTGTAGAAAAACTCTTAAGATTCCACATGAGAATGCAAAAATTTTCTAGGATCTCACAAGAGAAGGTCAAAGTTGACCAAAAGTCAAAAAGTTATCCATTCTTGATAGCTATTGGGGATCAAGATCAAATATAAACTTATATAGACCTAAGACCTATTTGCATGTCAATCTAATGCATGTCAATCTAAGTGTGACAAGTGATCAATCCAATCATTCCAAAAGCACTATCCAATGTTTATTTGATATGATGTCTCTGAACTTATCTAATAAATAATATTCTCAAGGAAGCTTCCAGTAGACTTGTCTTAAGCCTGCCTTAACAAGTAGTTAAAGTGACAGATTAGTTAGCCACACACTAACTTTTGTTTTTGTTTTTATGTATTTAACCTTGTGTATTTTACATTTTTAGCTCCTAAAATTATTAATTGTTTGTATTTCACTTAATAAAGATTTGATTGACCCCCTTGTAGGCATTCCAGTTGTGCTCTGGAATTGTCAAATTGTCAAAATTTTCTAAATTATCTCAATCGCCGTATTTTTCTCCTTTGGGGAAAGCATGAATCAGTTGAGTAAAAACATCATAGTAAATATTTAACTGAAATACCTGTAGAAAAGTTCTAGAGATCCTGATTACTATGTATAATTTTTCTTTTGGGAGTAAGCTCAGGAAGCTGAAAAAATAATGTTGGCAGATATGCTAACTGAGAAACTTGCCAGATAGAAAGACTGAAAAGATGGAAAGAAAGTTCAGAAGAACAAGCTCACTAGTGTCCTGAGTCTCAAAAGATCAGTTCTAGCAGAGTGAAGGAAACTCATGGATTGAGGTTCTCCATCCCATCCTAAATGCAGGATAAATGACTATTTAAAGTGTCAGACTTTATGCACATACAGTATATTAACAAAAAAATTAAATGTTGATTTCTGATACACTGCAAAATTGGGATCAAATGCTTATCAATCTGTTTTGTGTGGGAAATCATTTGTGGTCTTACTTGACTTAACCAAAACAATGACATATTTGTCTAATTACTTTGACATGGCATATTATCTGAACAGAACTTTTATATTCCATCTGTCTGGTTCAGATGATGGATGTTTCATGAGGTATGTGATTCAAGCCTATGAGATCCATTTTGCTGAACATAGCAAAAGGTCACTAAGAAGCCTGACGTTTCTTCTCTTCTCCGTATAGAATGTGGACAGCCTAGAAACTCGCGAATTGTTGGAGGTCAGGATGCCACTCCAGGAAAATGGCCCTGGCAAGTCAGCATTGTTCGGAATGGGCGACATTATTGTGGAGCCTCAATTATAAATGAACAATGGATACTATCAGCAGCTCATTGCTTCTATAAGTAAGTATCAGATATTGTGTGTGTAAAGCTGCCCACTGGTCAGCTACAGTTTCAGCAGTGCCATGTTAGAGATGGGAGAAAAGAGACAAACTAATTAGTGAGTCAGGAAGCAGGCAGGCAAAAGTAACTTGTCATTTGTTCAGTGGGATAGAAAGTATGACTACAATTAGGATCAGAATTTTTGTTGCTAAGCAAGGTGGAATTCAGCTGGTTTGTACTATTTGTTAACTTTCTGAGCAGTTCAGTGAACCAGTTGTTGGAAGAAATCTGCTTCCAAAAGCCTTTTGTTTTTCCCACTTTAAAAGGCTAATTCTTACAGGAAGGAAACATTCTGTTTCTAGCTTAATACTGTTTATCTTTAAGTGTTTTCAGAAACCGCTTCTCTGGTTAAGCCTTGTTACACTGTAATAGCAGTTGGTCCTTGGCAGTACACCCAGACTAGCTGGAGCTGCTTCTCTGAAGGGACTTGACTTTTTTAAAGGGGAAGAGTTGTTTTACGCTTTTTACACCACTTTAGTGGTTCCGGGCACTGTCCTTTTGGGGTGTACTTCCAAGAGGCAGGATGCAAGCTTGGCACTCTGTCTGATTTTTTTTACTGCCTTTCTGGGGGCATGTGACATTTCCTTAAATCTGGATGATTTCCTTAGGATATCTTGTGAGGTGAGTGAGACCAGGTGGTATCTAAGTGGTGCAAATGGATCTAAGAATTGCTTCTCTTGGGTGGGAAAGCGTGCTCTGTCAGTTCACTGAGCACAAGAGTCTTGTCTATGGGGATTCTTCAGTCATCCAGGTCATAGTTGTCACAAAGATGTTATTTTTCAAGAGGCAACTAAACTTCCTTGGTTTCCAGAAAGTCCAGTTGCCTCTTGAAAAAGCACCTTTAGGACAGGAGTCTCTTGCATTGCTTCGGAGTGGCCAAGGCACATGATTGCTCACCAATAGTAATGTTGTTGTTTTTTAAAGGAGATAGGGGTGTGGATCCTCCAATTCATTTTAGTTTTCTCTATAAGACTTAGTAACATGGCACCGGGCTTGAAGTTTATTTAGATATCTGTGGCATGTACTAATTTTTACTGTGATCCTGAAAAACTTGGGTCCCCTTATATACTTTGGTAATTTGTTTCTTTATCTCAGCATTTGTAGCCCAAGTGTGCCCACCCACTTTCTGGAGAGCTTAAATGACCTCTCTGCTAAAGGGTTTCACTTTATGAGCAAGAGTTGGCTGTTGATAATTGTCATTACATTTTAACTATTTTAATTCCTTCAGGTGCTCTGGCATCCTGCCTGATTTGTAACTCCAGCTTACAGATATTGCTGATGAAAAGGAAGGTATTCAGACAGAATGGTTTAGTTTTCCATGACAGCTGTGGCTATCATTGATCTTCAGGATGTATTCCCCCATTTCTAATCGAATGTTTGGTATATAGGGCAACTTTTTGCAAGCAAAAACGCTTTTGGTATTTTTATACAGGTAACTCTTGACTTACAACAGTTCATTTAGTGACCATTCAAAGTTAAAATAAAAAAAAGTGACTTATGACCATTTTTCACACTTACAATCATTGCAGCATCCCCACGGTCAGGAGAGGCCAGGCAAGGCGAAGTACCCCTTGATGGGAGTGGCATTGAGTTGGCCACACCCACCCAG
Organism: Pseudonaja textilis; assembly: GCF_049901715.1. NCBI lineage: Eukaryota > Metazoa > Chordata > Lepidosauria > Squamata > Elapidae > Pseudonaja > Pseudonaja textilis. The sequence continues at coordinate 135,966,579 of NC_142008.1, read as the reverse complement.
TCATGTGACTACCCAGCCACGCCTACCAAGCTGGTCATTAGGTCAGAAAACCAATTGTTAAATTATTTGAATCCCACTATTGAAGCAAGGCAAGCATTAAGTGAGTCGTCACTTCTATTTTATGACCCATTTTGACATGGTTGAGAAGCAAACCACTGCAGTTAAGGGAATCACATGATTGTTAAGTGAATTTGGCTTCCCTCATACACTTTATCAGAAGCCAGATGGGAAGCTCACAAGCACCTAAATTGCAAATAGGTAATTGTGTTGGGAGGCTCAATGGTTGCAAGTGTGAAAACTAGCTATAAGTTATTTTTATAGTGCTTAAAAGGAATGGTTGCAAACTGAAGACTATCCCAAAGGTGCTTTTTCAAAAGGCAACTGGACTTTGTTTTTGCTTGAAGATGGTTCTTTCTTCAGAAGCTTCTTGGATGAGAAGTGTAACATCTTTAAGGAAAAATAAAATCCAATTGCCTTTTGAAAAAAGCACCATGACCTGGATGATTGAGAATCTCCACAGACATTGAAAACCATCAGTATATAGTAACTTTTGTAAAACTGGAAAAAATGCTTTCATGACCTAATATGATTTTGTTGCTGATAAACATTGTACAGTTCTAAAGTCAAATGCATCACCTTTATTATATTTATACTGTACATAAGTCAAGGCAGCGAACATATCAAGGTGAGTTGGACTAAGAGAGAGTCACTCAGTTGGCTTTTATGCCTAAGGCTTTAGAAAAAGTGAGGATTGTGAGGTCTTGTCTTTTACTCCCAGAAGTGGTAAAGAGCCCTTTAAAAAATACTAGGGGTAAAACATTACATAACCAATAAGCCATTTAAGCAATACATAGCCTTGAGGCATGATATTTTTTGACTGCTTAGCTAATGTTTAAGTACCATAGTATTTGGTTTTGTATTAATTTAGTTATGTTTTTAGTATATACAATTGTTATGTTTTATGATTGCAAGCCACCCAGAGTTACCCAGTGGTAAAATGGACAGCCAATTTTTTATAAATAAATAATAATCTTTTCTGATGTTTCAACTATTAACCAGGCTTTGGCCTACTTAATCACTAAGCTCAAATAAGGTCAGCCAAATGTCATTATTTGCTATGGCATGCAAATATCAGACTAAATTCAAAAGAAATATGTCAAGTAGGAAAAATAAATAAAACTGAGCTTAAATTTGATAAGTGTCTGGAGATTCTCAGCAAAGTTCCTTTTTCAAGAGAAACTGGACTTTATTTTGCTTTTTCCTTGAATACGTTTCACTTCTCACCCAAAAGGCTTCTTCAGTTAAGTTCAGTTAAATTTGATAGTATTAAGCTAACCTATCTCACATTTAAATTTACACTTTGGTTACTTTTTTATGGTTTGTAGAGGCTACAACTAAGTTTTTAGGTGCAGCCCTGGGTTTGTCAATGCCAGGGGTCTGCAACCTCTGGCTCTTTCAGCCCTCTGTTGCAGCTCTTGTCAGCTGATCCCACCACTGGCTGGCCCCATCCTTCCCCTCCCAGTAACTCCTCACCTGGTCTGAGAAGGTAAGGGTGACAGCGGGGGATAGAGACTCTCTCCATATACCAGAGTGGGAGCAAAGCACCCCTGTACATGCCTTTGCGCAGCAACAGCATTCCATCTTCGTCGCAGTATATTTGCTCTCAACGCAACCCTCGCCTCCTGCCGCTTCAGGCTCAGAGCTGTAAGCTGCTTCGGACTTGGAGTTGTTGCAGGCATACATACAGAGAGATAGAGACAGACAGACAGACAGAGATATACATAGAGAGACACACAGAGAGAAAAAGAGAGAGAGAAATAGAGAGCGAGAGGGAGAGAGATGTATGGAGAGAGGGGGGAGGAGGGACAGAGAGAGTGTATGCATGCACATGCACGAAAGAGAGAGAGAGGGAGGGAGAGAGAGAGAGAGAGAGAGAGAGAGAGAGAGAGGTGAATAATACACCCGAGGCCAGGTGTGGCAAGAGGTGGCTGGGAGGGGAGGGGGTGAGGTGGGGCCAGCGGAGAAAATAATTTAATAACCTCTGCACTAATGACTGGCTAGATAGGCATGTCTGGGGGGTTATGTGACTGGGTGGGAGTGACTGACGTCAAGTTGGACATGCCCAGCCAGTCATACCAGTTGTTAAATTATTGGCTCCTGGTGTTTTCTTTTCTGTGGGAAACAGGTCCAAGTGGCTCTTTGAGTGTTAGGGGGTTACAGACTCCTGGTCTATGTGATTTAGATAAAATGAGTGTGATTGACCATTGGCAAAAGTAAGGAGATGATCCTTGACTTGCCTCTCCATTTGAGTACAGTGTGACTTTTGTGAACTATTACTCAATTTGGAGGGCAAGTTTTTGTATACATAAGTAACAGATGTCTTCAAAAGGGAATGAGGCAAGAGCATCCCCACTCCAGCCAAGGAGCTTCCCCACTATCACTATCCCCCCCCACCCCCGGTCTTGCTAAATCACATGATTTTCTGCAAAGAAAACTCTTTTAGGGCTACCAAATCTAGGCTGCAAACATCCAATACCCCAAACTACCTCCTTGCTGCTATCTGATGGTCATCCAAATGTGGCTGTAGAGGACAGTAGCCCTAACATTTTATACATTTGTTTTGTTTGGCTTTCTTTCTGATACAAAATTGGGTGTTTTTCACAGATTCAATAAGCCCTTTCAGGAAAGGACTTGAGAACTAATTACAATTGCTGTAGGACAGAACACTAATAAAGAAGTAACACCTGGGTACAAGTTCTCAAAAAATAAAAGAATGAGAATTAGGAGGGAGACTCCAGTCCCAAGAAACATTGTTTTTGCAGTTTCAAATTCATTTGATCCTTTATTTGAAGGATCATCCCCATGGTGTCTATGTGAGGAGCAAGAAATAAGTCAAATTGAAGACCTGGCTCTCGCCCCAGGCATTGGACCAAATTGTCCTGAGGGGAGGACAAGAAGTAATGGATGGAAACTAATTAAGGAGATAACCAACCCAGAACTAAGGATAAATTTCCTGGCAGTGAGAACAATTAACCAGTGAAATGACTTGCCTCCATAAGTTGTGATGTTTTTAAGAAGAAATTGGGCAACCATTTATCTGAAATGGCATAGGGTGGGTGTTGGCAACCCAAGGCTCTGGAGCTGTGTGCAGCTCTTTGACCCCTCTTCTGCAGCTCCCTGTTGACCAGGTCACACAACCAGCTCTCCAAGGCACTGGCCTAACCCAGCCGTGGCTGACACCAACCTTGCTAACACAGGGCTGGCAGGGTGGGAATGGAATCCAGGAGGAGAGTACGACAGAAAGGGGGACAGATCCAGAGGTGGTATTCAGCTGGTTTGCACCGGATCAGGTGAACCAGTAGTAAGAATTTGGCGACTTCTGGCTGGCTACGCCCCCAACCCAGTCACCCTTAATCTTCTCGCTTCCTCCCCTACAACCTCCTCTTTTATCGTTTGTGGCTGCAACCTTACCTTCCTCCAGCGGCTGGCTGCTAGGGAAGGCAAGCCAGGGCTGAGAGCTACTGGGCTCCGCACCAGCCCACATCCCGCCCCCCACTTGTCGTGAGATGCCTGCAGCCACTGCCTCTCTTTTTTGGTGCAAGAAGTCTCCCAGCTGATGCCTCTTTGCTAGCCAGAACCAAGACACGCCGTCTCCTATCAGAAAGTCCCAGAACCTCACATGTGCACAGAGGAGAAGGCACGTGGGCAAATCCCTCTGGTGCAGCAGGCTCAATGGAGTGGACCTGCGTGCCAGCACCTCTGTTCCCCTTGCTCTCTTCCAGGTTCTGGTGTGCCGGCCAGCCTGCCAGCAAACACTGACCTTGCCCTGCCCGCTGCTCCTGCCACCATTGCAGATGAGAGGGCAGCAGTAATTCACACATGCAGCCCTGCCTCTCTAAAAGAGCAGCAGCAAGAGACAGGTGAGAACTGCTGTTGCCTTTTCCCTCCCAGTAGTGGCAGGAGCAGCTGGTGGGGCAGCGTTTGCTGGCGAGGCATCAATTGCCCCATGTCCAAGCTAGCCAGTATGCCAGAACCTGGAAGAGCAAGGGGAGCAGAGCTGCCAGCTAGAACAGGTGGGCCGGGGCTTTCCTTCCTCCCCACCCAAGCAGGCTTCTTACTGCTCTTCTGGGGAGACAGGGCTGTGCAGAAGCTGACTCCATGCAGGAGGAATGTTTGTCCGATGCCACGGTAAGAAGTGCTCCAGAAAGGAGGGTGGAGACTCCCAGGGCTGCCTCCCATAGCAGTGCTGCCGCCCCCGCCACCTAGCCACTCAATTTCTGCCTTCTCACACCATCCCAGTCAAACCAGGTGTGTGTGTGAGAGGGGGGGGAGGGAGGGAGGAAGGGAGGGAGGAAGGGAGGAAGGGCAAGAAACAAAGGAGGGAGAGAAAGAGAGGGGGAAGGAAGGAAGGAAGGAAGGAAGGAAGGAAGGAAGGAAGGAAGGAAGGAAGGAAGGAAGGAAGGAAGGAAGGAAGGAAGGAAGGAAGGAAAAGAAAGAAAGAAAGAAAGAAAGAAAGAAAGAAAGAAAGAAAGAAAGAAAGAAAGAAAGAAAGAAAGAAAGAAAGAAAGAAAGAAAGAAAGAGAATAGGAAGAAAAGAGGAAGAGGAAGGGTGAAAAAAGAAAGAAAGAAAGAGCAAGTAATTTTCAACCCATGATTTATGTTGAATCATGTTATATAAACCAAGCCAACTTAAATTTAGCCAATTTTAGCCAAGCAATTCCAGAAATATAACTATTTGTTTGCTTTTGTGTTTATAGCAGTTCACCTGATGATGCATATGTGGCACTGCTGGGCGCCCATCAGCTCCACAAGCTCTCAACTGATGTAGTATTTGTGATGATGAAAAAAATTATCCTCCACCCAGACTTTAATGGGAAACCCCCCTCTCTTGGAGATATTGCTTTAATTCAACTGGAAAAACCAGTGGATTTCACTAACTCCATTATGCCCATCTGTTTGCCGACATCCTCTGAAAATTTCTCTACAGAAACAGATTGTTGGGTCACTGGATGGGGAACAATTAAATATGAAGGTGAGACATATAAAAGGAATCTACAGTCTGATTAGCAAAATATTTGCTTAGAATAAGTCATTAAAATGTGAAAAGAAAAAAAACATAATATGGAACTGAAGCAGAGGTGCTATTCAGCAGGTTCTTACCAGTTCTGGGGAACTGGTAGCGGAAATTTTGAGAAGTTCAGAGAACCGGCAAATACTAACTCTGACTGGAGATTTTACAGTATCCTTACCCTGCCATGCCCACCAAACCACGCCCACAGAACTGGTAGTAAAAAATTTGAATCCCACCACTGAACAGAAGTATATTCTTCCTTTCCTTCTAATTCTTTTTCATTTTGATCATGGATTAATTTCTTTAGGCTATCATTGTTGTTAGTTAATCTCCCAGGTGTGAATTGGTAGTTCATAGATGTCCTAAGAAGAAACTCAGACAATATATTTTACCTGTATAAGCTGGAATTTGACTAAGTTACTAGAACAAGAATGTTAAACAAATTGGATACTTTATGCACTTTTGTTGTTTTGTGAAAAATGGCACTTTGTGGCCACATATTTGTGGTACAACCACTGACATCCAGATCAAAGCTGTAGCTTCTGTATGGTGGCATCATAATTCACGTGTCACCATTACATATTTACATCCTAATTTGTTACATCAGTAATTTATGGGTATTATCTCTTCATGTTATGAGGTACAATCCTGGGAAAGGTACAATACAGAGATGGTATTCAGCAGGTTCTGACAAGTTCTGGAGAACCGGTAGTGGAAATTTTGAGGAGTTCAGAGAACCGGCAAATACCAACTCTGATTGGAGATTTTACAATATCCTTCCCCTATCACACCCACCAGGCCACGCCCACAGAACCGGTAGTAAAAAAAATTTGAATCCCACCACTGTACAGTAACCAAAATAGTAAATCACAATTCACAATAGTAAGTCACTACTCAATTATTGAGTAGGTTTGCCCACAGCATTAAACCAGAACTTAATAAAGATCTTGATGGAGTAAAACAGTCAGAACCCAATCATTACATGCTTGGGCTCTCAAAAATGCAATGCATATTTCTTTACCATAAGCTGCTGAGCAAATGTAGCCCTGTATTTATTTACATGGTATATCCATTGCTAAAATGATACATATCTAATTGGAATGATTCCAGACTGCTTTTTTGTTCATTACTGTAATGCCTTCCTCTCTCCCACAGTCCCCTTGCCATTGCCACTAACCCTCCAGGAAGTGAAAGTGCCTCTCATAAACCAAAACATCTGCAGTGGGATCTACAACAGCTTTCCAGTTTTTGGCAAGGATGCTATCAAGGATGATATGATTTGTGCAGGTTATCCAAACAGTGGAAAAGATTCCTGCCAGGTAAGAGGTTCCATATGTTTTTTTTTAAATTTCTTACATCCAGGGGGTTAAATTCAATTACCTCTTTTCTTCTGTAACATGAGGATGTATGGAAAACATATTATCATGGCATTATAGTTATACTTTTTATGATGATTTGAGCTTAGTAACACTATGAATGATAGACACTACTGAGAGATCATTTTTTCTGTATGATGCCTGCCCCTTTCTCATTGAGATATTTGAGATGGATCACTGACCATTATTGTGGGTTTCTCTTTTTAGTGAATTGGGGCTGAGCATTCTCTGTTAGCACCCAAGTGTTGTCTGTGTTGTTGAAGTGAAACTCCTGACATCTTTGCCCACTTTTCAAAAAAACCTAAAAGCATCCTTCATAAAGCACCTTTATTCAAATCAGATTTTCATCTATTGGCTGCATTAACAGCCTTTCCTAATAGTTTGCTTTGATCTGTATAGGTGTTCAGCTCAGTGTTCAATAGTTGATTTTAGTTGCCTCTTTACTTCTTGGATAAAGGGTGACATAGCTCCAACTGGGCTATTGTCATTCATATAACATGACAATAATGGATCAAAGCAAGATAAGGACACTATAAACTAATTGTTCTCTAATGGCTTCTCATCTGAGTAGCTATCAATAATAATTAAGAGCTGAGTAGGCAAAAGCAATCATCAAGCAGCAGACTGGAGCTAAAGAGCTTTTCAGAGACTTTCACAAATTATTTCTGGCAGTTTAGCTATTCTCACTGACTAATCTCAATTATTGATACAGATTTTCCAAAATTAAATTCAGCATTCCTTCTCTCAAAGGTTTTGCCCATCCAAAAACTGACTCAGGTTACAGATATTTTCTTTCACAGCTACAAGGATGGACTGCATTCTTGTATATCCAACTGGATTGATGTAATGTGTTATTTAAGTTTTTTAGAGTCTCCATAAATTGGTTTCTTATTATTTTATTTCTGATACTGCTATCATTTTATCAGTACTTTAACTATGTATGTTTACTTGTATTCCAGTCTAAGATTGTTACAAAGAATTTGCTCATTCAATTGTTTTTATTTTATTTTATTTTTTTTGTGAGGAACGAAAGAGAAAGTAACAATAAAACCAATGATAGAACAGTGCAACTTTACAGATTATAATACAATTTATGAATTATTTTGATAGTCCATTTACTTGTTTAATTATATTTTGCCTTTATTCTTTTTTTTTCTTTTTGTAAATAACTCAAGGATGCAAATATATCCAATCTTCCTCCTTCCTCCTATTTTCCCCACAATAACAACTATATGAGATGGGTTGGGCTGAGATACAGTGATAGGCCAAGGATCACCCAGCTTGTTTTTCATGACTAAGGTGAAACTAGAACTTACACATTCCTGATTTCTGGCCTGGTTCTTTAACCCACTAGAACAAACTGGCTGTCTATGTCCATGTACTGTTACTAGAAATTGACAAGAGCCCTCAACAATCGAAATTACAATAACTTTAAATAAAACAAACTTAAAGGGTTTTCCCCAATATTGCAGATACAGGTAGTGCTTGCTTAGCAATTTCAATTGGTACCAACAATTCCATTGTTAACTGAAGCAGTCACTCATGTGATCTTGATTGTCCTTTCAATTTTGCACAGGACAAAAGCAATCTAACTAATTTTAATGGCAAATGTGTGACTGAGACAGAATTGCTGCCAAGGTGGGGCATTAGTCCCATGTTACTTTTTCCTCATCTATGTAACTGCAAATGGTTGCTAAATGAGGCAATTACTAAATGAGGATTAATTGTAATGGCTAAAATTAATGAGAATGTGATAAGCCGGGAATAAGTGACTGAGAATGTAAATGAACTCGGATCTCGTTTCAGCTCATTCACATACATACCAATGTCCCTCCTTCTTGGTTTATATCTTTCTTCCGTAGGGTGACTCTGGAGGCCCCTTGACTTGCCAACTTCAAGGAAGGTGGACTCAGGCTGGGATTGTGAGCTGGGGCGTTGGATGTGCCAGTACAACATTCCCTGGCGTCTACACTTCAGTGCCTTACTATTCTGACTGGATCAAATATGTAATGGAGGAGAACACAAGCAACAAATCCAACTCCGGAAATATACTCACTCAAAACATATCCACATCAGGAGTGTCCTCTCAAAATAGGTCCAACTTACTAGTACCCTTACTAGTTGTGCTTTTATTGTCCATTGGACTGGCTGTTATTTGATATCGCTTTGCATTCAGCTTATCAATTAACAGAATTTCCCAACCTTAGAAACTTTTATGTATATGTATATATTAAAAATATTTATATCATGGATCTAGAGAAACAAACATGTGCAAAGCACTTCCCTTCTTACTATGCTTGCCAGTGAAAAGCAAAATTGATTCATGGAAGAAAAACCAATTATTGAGTTTAAAATCACTACAAAGTAAAAAATACTTTTCTGCTCTAATAAAGTTGCTTTATACACATTTTTTTCAAAATTCTTTATTTTATAATTTAAAGTTTTAAGAATTTTCATACCAACGTTTCTCTATGTTTTATTTTTCTCTATGTTTTTCTTTATACAAATTCCTTGTGTGTCTAATCACACTTGTCCAAATAAAATATTCAGTTCAATTCAAATTTTATATTATACCACATTCTTAATTGTATTGTAAGAAAGCAAAAATATGTCTCTTTAATTTAACAAAGAAATATTTTAAAAATTATATCCCAGTGCATGTAAATAACTACAGTATGTCTATGCAAATCCTTTGGGTAACATATTTTGGACTATGGACAAACTTCTTTTTCTATTATTCCAATTATTAACAGCCATGGTGGCGCAGTGGTTAGTGTTACGACCAGCAAGTCCTCACTCCAGTCCGCTGTTTAAGCGGGAGCTGGGAAAGTCCCTGATTGGCTGGACCATTTGACAGCTCCGGTATAAAAGGAGCTGTCAAACAGAATCAGCTCTCTCTCTCTCTCTCTCTCTCTCTCTCTGCTGCTGCGAGCCGCGGCTAGCCACAGCTGAGTTACAAGTTAACAGTAAAGCCTGTTAGAGCTTTATACTGCCTCTGTCTCTTCTTCTGAGCACACCAAATATAAAATTGGCAACGAAGATGGGATGCTGATGAACTGAGACAATTCCTGAGGCAAAAGAGAGAGCACCACATGGCTGAAGTCACTTCAAAAAGAGCTGTCACTAGAGCAGTCACTATTGAACGAAGAGATGACGGCGGCGCCAAATTTTCCACCTTTTCGGCCAACCTCCAAGACGTGGACATCATGCATCAATAGGTTTGAATGTGTCATGGACGCCACGAACCTTTCTGACATCCCTCCTAACAGGAAGAAAGCATATTTCCTAAGTTTCTGCGGGGCCACCATTTTTGACACTGCCACTGCGCTGCTGTCTCCTCAGATGGTCAAGGCTGTCCCCTGGGAAGAACTACAAGAGGTTCTTGGTAACCACTATGCCCCAAACCATCGCATATCACCCACCGCCATGCATTCAGGAAAAGAAGCCAAGCAGAAGGAGAGTCTGTAAGTGAATACATGGTGGCTCTTCGTTCAACTGCCCTGCATTGTGGTTTCCGAGATCATCTAGACAATATACTGCTGGACCAGCTCGTCTGTGGGGTGAGAGACCTTCAACATCAATGACGGCTGCTGGCTAAAGGTGGCCTCACCTTGAAGCAAGCCATCGAAGAAGCCCAAGCCACTGAACTATCCAACTTATCCGCAGCCAAAATACAAAAACCAAGCAGTCTCCCCGGGGTAAAACCTAGCACTGCGGTCCACTACGAAGACACCTATGGTGAAGAGGATGACTTCGAAGAGGAAGAAGCAATCAATCTCCTCCAAGGACCCCAGCCGACGCAGAGAAAAGGTTTTCCTGCCGACAAGAAGCAACTTATACCACAGCTGATTTGCCTCAGCTGTGGAGGAAGCCATCTGAGAGCCACTTGCTGTTTCCAAAACGCTGTCTGCCTAAAGTGCCAGAGGAAAGGCCACATAGCTAGAATCTGCCAGGCATCTAAAACCACAATCCTGCCAACTCAACATCTCAGACAACCTAGAAACCTCAAATCCAAAGAGGAATGCTATGCCATCAACAAAGCATTCCCAAGAGCTGAGTCACCAACTTATTGTTTTAATGTTAATAAAATTAATGTTGATCTTCTCTTAGAAGGCAACCCCTGTCAGATGGAGGTAGACACTGGATCACCTCTATCTCTCATCTCATGGAAGACACTACAGAACCTGCTACCAGACTTCCACAAGGATCAGCTGAGCCCCTGCAATCTGACACTGAAAGACTACCAAGGACAATCCATTCCTGTCCTCGGAACAGGCAAGTTCCATATTCAATACAACAATTTTCAGGGTCACCTTCCACCAGTTATCATAACTGGGACTTACCTAGCTTACTGGGATTGGATTGGTTCCATTCCCCGGGCCTCCAAGTAACTGGAGTACATGCTGTTACCCCCCACAACATGCAGTAACTTCTTGCGGACTATTCAGAACTTTTCTGTGACAAACTGGGATGCTACAATGGCACTCCTATTTTCCTTAACTTGGATCCCAATGTTGCGCCTATACCTCAAACCTTGCAGAGTGCCATTGGCATTACATGCTACGGTGGATGCCCAGTTTGACAAATTGATTTCGCAAGGGGTTTTGGAACCACCTGACTTTTCTACATGGGAAACTCCCATTGTAATACCTTTTTAAAAAGATGGCTCCATAATAATTTGTTTGGACTACAAGTCCACAATAAACAAGGGTCTCCAACCAAACGCTTATCCTGTCCCTTTCATTCAGCACCTGCTCCATCCCTGGGAAAAAGCTCCATTTTTACCAAGCTGGATATGATTCAAGCATACCAGCAATTCCCAGTGGACAATGAGATTGCTGAGGCCCAAACAATCATTATGCATGGGGGCGCTTTCATATGTAATTCGGTGTCAGCGTCGCCCCTGGCATATTCCAATCCATTATGGAACATATGTTATACAATATCCAGGATGTCATTCCATATTTCAATGACATCCTCATTGCTGCTGACAACTCACAGGACCATTTGCACAGATTACAAAAAGTTTTCCAGTGTTTTAAACAGGCTGAACAGGAAAAAAATGCATCTTCACAGTTTCACAGATAGATTTCCTTGGTTATCATATTGACCACAAGGGAATTCATCCTATAGAATCCAAAGTATGGGCCAGCCAGGTGGCCTCAGTTCCTCAGAACAAGATTGAGTTGCAAGCCTTTTTAGGACTTCTAAAGTTCTACAGCTCCTTCCTGCCCCAAAAGGCCACTTAAGCAGAACCATTGCACAAGCTATTAGACTCTAAGACGCAGTGGCATTGGGGATCCAAGGAACAGGCATCTTTCTCTGCAGTGAAATCCCTCTTCACCTCAACCAAGATCCTCATTCAGTTTAGCAATACTCTCCCCCTTATCCTAGTTTGCAATGCTTCCCCTTGTGGAATTGGGACAGTCCTAGGTCATAAGTTACCTAATGGCCAGGAAGCCCCCATAGCTTATTTTTCTAGGACTCTCTCAAAGGCTGAGTGCAACTACAGCCAAATAGATAAAGAGGCATTGGCTGCTGTGGCCTCAGTCAAAAGGTTCCATGAATACCTATATGGACACCAATTTGAGCTCATCACGGACCACCAGCCTTTGTTAGGCATCCTGGCAGGGGACAAGCCCAGCCCACAAATCCTCTCCCCTAGAATGACCCGATGGATAATCTTTCTAGCTGCTTACAGCTATAAGTTGACTTACAGGCCTGGCAAGGATGTAGCTCATGCTGATGCCCTTAGCAAGTGCCCTTTGCCCCTTCTGGCTGTTGATCCTGCCCCTTCAGCCTCTGTGTTCCTGCTGGAAGATCTGTGCTTGCCTCTGACAACTGATGACATCGCCTACACCACCAGCAGAGATGTACAACTGTCTAAAGTCATGGACTGGGTGTGAAGGGGGTGGCCCAGGGAAACCACTACAGTAGAATTCCACCCTTTCAAAACACGCCAAACCGAACTGACCATGCTAAAAGGGTGTTTATTGTGGGATCCCTGAGTAAGTATTCCCAAACTACTAAGACCACGCATTATTGAAGTTCTGCATGAGGGTCACCCAGGGATCAAGGCTCTGGCCAGGAGCTATGTGTAGTGGCCGGGTCTGGATGAGGCAGTCACCAATAAAGTTCAGAATTGTTCCATCTGCCAGATGTCCAGGCCTGCTCACCAACTGCCTCTTCTGGGGAGTAGAGTACACCTGGCAGGTCCCATACAAGGGAAAAACTTCCTAATTGTGGTAGATGCGTTTTCAAAGTGGGTAGAGCTGATTCTCCTCCAATCAACCACTTCAGATGCTGTAAGCAGAGCTTTAGACAAGATTTTCACTTCCCCTGGGTACCCTGACACCCTGGTCTCTGATAACGGGCCCCAATTCACCTCATCCCCTTTTGAATTATCCCTGGTCCAAAGAGGAATCAGACGTGCCCTAGTTTCCCTGTTTCATCCCGACTCCAATGGCCTTTCAGAACGAGCTGTAAGATCAGCAAAAGACTCCCTGGGAAGGATGACGGAAGGGGACTGGTCTACCAGGGTAGCCTGGTACCTACTTACCCAACACACCACCCCAAGTGCAGCCACCAACCTCTCGCCTGTCAAACTATTAATGGGAAGGAGACGCTGGACAACCCTAGACAAGCTGCACCCTAATTATGCCCCCAGGGTGCCCCTCGACTTGTCTAGCAAGACAAGGGAATTTAGGCCTGGGACCCGGTCTACTCCCGAAATTATGCAGGGAATCCCTTATGGTTGCCTGGGTGGGTTGAGCAGAAAACAGGCCCCAAATCCCACAGGGTGAGATTGTTGAATAGACGGTTATGGTGCCTACATGTGGACCAACTAAGAAGCTGTTGGAGTGCCCCAACAGGTCCAGCCCAGAGGGAAACTGAGGCAATGGACTACGAATGGGGCAAAACCGCAGCCCATAGCAGCGATCTCTCATGGAAGATGTACCTGGAGAAGCCGCGACACCAGCCAGAGACCGCTTGCCGGCATTCAGAGAGGTTCCAGCAACACCAGAAGACCTTCTATGGCCAGCCGAGAATGGCCGGAGAAGAGAGTCGACACCACCCCGAGGGGAGAACGCCAGCCCAGCAGCAGGTCCTTCCACATCACAGCCTATGGCAGAACTAAGGCACTCAGAGCAAGTGAGGCGTCGCCCCGCCCATCTGAGCGATTATGCTTGCGCAGAGCCGGGGGGAGGAGTGTTACATCCAGCAAGTCCTCACTCTGGTCCGCTGTTTAAGTGGGAGCCGGGAAAGTCCCTGATTGGCTGGACCGGTTGACAGCTCCGGTATAAAAGGAGCTGTCAAACGGAATCAGCTGTCTCTCTCTCTCAGCTGCTATTGCAAGCCACGGCTAATTGCAGCTGAGTTACAAGTTAACAATAAAGCCTGTTAGAGCTTTATACTGCCTCCGCCTCTTCTTCTAAGCACGCCAAATATAAAAGTTAGAATGTACTATTGCAGGCTAACTCGGCTTACTGCTAATTGCCAACTGTTCAATTCTCACCAGGTCAAGGTTAACTCAGCTTTCCATCCTTCCAAGAAAGATAACATTAGGGCCCAGATTGTTGGTGGCAATAAGTTAACTTGGTAAACCACTTAGAGAGATCCGTAAAGCACTATGAAGCAGTATATAAGTGTAACTGCTATTGCTATTAAGTTTATCTTTAGCCTTGTATGTTTCTGTGAGGGCTGCCTCTGTTCTTTCCTTATGGATGTACACAACCATTTTGCTCTGATCTCTCATAGTGAACTGAAGCAACAATACCTGCATATGGAAACCAGGAGTGCAGCAGTTCACAATGCAGCATTATATAGCTAGAGAAAGATGATACTGTTTTTATAAACTACAACAAAAGACATTATGAATCAAAATCAGAATTGTTTTCTCTTCATTAAATTTTCTCTGTTGTTCAAGTCAGGCCTTACAACAATTATATAACATTTGAGAAGAAAGATGCAGCCCAGCAAACCAGCACTAGAGACCAAGATGGAAAATATCTCCACCGCCACCATGTACTTCCCCTTGGTGCTCAAATAGGTTGGAACCAAAGCTATCCAAACACTGCAGAAGACCAACAGCTGAAAGTGATGAATTTGGCTTCATTGAATGTATCAGGTAATTTCCTGGCCATGAAGGCAACTATGAAACTAACAACAGCCAAGAGGCCCAAATAGCTTAGGACACTGTAGAACATAGTCACAGAGCCTTGATTGCACTGCAGAATAATTTCTTCAACTACTGAATCCATATCTTTTTCTGGGAAAGGAGGATAAGTTGTTATCCATATCATGCAAATACCTATTTGAATAAGAGAACAAGAAATGACAATGGAGTTGGACAGTCTCTTTCCCACAAACATTCTCATCTTGGATCCTGGCTTAGTGGCCTGGAAAGCTAGAACCACCATGACAGTTTTTGCCAACACTGAAGAAACAGCCACTGTAAAGACAACCCCAAAAGTTGTTTGTTGCAGGAGACATACCATCTTTTCAGGATGACCAATGAATAGGAAAGCAGAAAGGAAGCAGAACAGGAGGGAGATGAGGAGAATGTAGGTGAGATTTTGGCTGTTAGTTATGACAATGGGAGTGTTATGGTTCTTCAAAAATATTCTAAGCACCATCATTGAGACCAAAGAAAAGAAAAGAGAAAATAAAACGAAAGTGCTTCATAAGATAAAAATGCCACTGTTTTAGGTATACAGAGATCATGGTCCTTGTTTGGACATGCATAACATTCGTTACTATCTGAAAATAGTGCTATCGAAAAATTGAATGTATTAATGTTTTTAGACAAGGCATATAAAAAAGATCAAAGGACACAAGACAGACCCAGAAAATAGAGAGACATCAAAGACTACAGCAACATCAGTTAACAATTGTTTAAACTGCCAAAAGAGAATTTTATATCTTCCTTGATACGCAAAGTGATAAAAGAGAAAGAGGAGGAAGAAGAAGAGGAGGCGAGAAGGAAGAAGAGGAGGAGGAGGAAGAGGAGGAGAAAGAAGATGAATAGAATTCAAAAATAGAATGCACATTTCAGTAACTGTTCTGAGCCAAACCTTGTTCCAAGTAAACAAACACCAAACAGAGATAAAATCAAACTTCTTAATGCTTATCTGCGAATTCCATTAATTTGCGGTTAAAAGGCTATTAAAACTAATTGTCTCTGATGAGAATGAGCCTTGCCAAGGTTGTGCAAGGCTGCCAAAAGCACTAGATTAAGTTGCCAAGAAATATTCCAAACAAAAAGTCTTCAAACACAAACCAAGATAGTCCAAACTTCCACAAGGCTTGAAGTGCACGAACTTCTTTGCTTCCTGCAAAGAATACCAGTCTCTCAGGCTGGCTTTTATCTCTTAAGGGGGAGGGCATTTCCTTGCAGCCTTACTCCTGAGTCACCCCTGCTGCTGCAGCTGCTCTTTCCTATGAGCAGTCCTGCGTGCATGCACACTGGCTCCTTGGGGCTCCTCGGGGGCCTCTGCATCACTGCTGCCAGCCTCCACAATCTCCGAAGGCAGCACTCCATTCCCTGATGGTCCTGGCCCCATCCCTACATCACACACAGGCCCCTCATCTGAGTCCTCGCTCTCCGAGACCTCAGCTGTCCACACCTACTACTGGCAAACCACAACAGTAACATTCTGTTAATATTGAATATTTCTATTCAAGTTTCCTTCCAGGTTCAATTCAAAATTCTGGTTATTACCTTTAAATCCCTATATAGTTACTTTACAGAGCTACCTTTCCCTGAGAGGTATACTGAGCACATTTCTAGTTTCCTTTCTTAAACATTGCCATCTTATGGGATCTAGGAAACATGTTTTTTCTGTGGCAGCTCTCATCCTATGGAACACCCTTATTAAAAATTGACACGCTTCTACCCCTCCAGCCTTCCAAAAAGCATGTAAGACTTCAGCTTTCCTCCATGTACTGGAATAGGGTGAGATTGACAAGAAGGGACTTTAATGAGGGACTATATGTGGAAGCTTAACATTGATATCAGGCTTTTTAAAGCTTAGGGCTTTAATATCGTTTATATTTAATATTATTGATGTTGTTTAGCAGCTGATTGGGACCATCCCATATTTCGTGTAAGGTGGAGGGGTTATAATATATTAAATAAATAAATAAATTTAAACAATATTCTATAATTTTTTTTCCATGCAAACTATAATCTAATTGCACACCAAGATTTCCTGTTGCATTGTGAGATCTGGCAAAGTGCAGTTTTCATATTATTAATGGTGAGCCAGTTCATGCAGTCCCCATAAATATGTGTAGTGTCAGAATACCCATATGTTATGTCTCCTCTTGGAGATTCAAACGAACAAACACAAAGCAGCCGTTTCACAATCAAATCAAACTGAAGGAAAATAACAAGATAACGACTGGCAGAAACGGTTAGAATTCCCCTTCAAAATTCAAACAAACAGAGATCTCTTTGCAGTAACGTCCTCATTCAAAATAGACATTTTGTTTCTGGCAAAAGGCACTAGCTCAGCTGTGTCCTTTTATACCCATTAAGGCAACGTGCTAATTAACTGGCTTGCCCTTCAGATTAACGTTTCCTGGTTCTGACGTCAATCCACGATCTAACAGTCATCAGATTCAAAGTTTCTTAACAGGGCCGATCCTGCCAATCACAACACTATCCCCTACCGCAGGGCCCTTCCCCCGAGTCTGATGATTAACTTGACGATGTTTCGTTGACAACCCCACTCTGTCTCCCACAGCCAATGGAGGTGTCGCTCGTTCCAATTGTCTCAGGTGGTCTACACATTGGAGACTTGGAAAAGAAATACCGTTCTGCGACCAAGCCACCAACGGATTGTGCAAATGCAACCAGGACATTCCGAGCACCAAAGGGATATGAAGGTTCGAGGTGATATAAAAACTTATCGCCTCCTCATGATCCCCAATGATCATACGCACTGGCTGGGTGGCAAAACGAATGGGCCCAGACTTGAGCTCACGCCCATCCACGGTTTCCACCTTAATGGGTGGATGTACAGCAACCAATGGGATCCCATAGTGTGTAGCAAAAGCTCAGTCCATAAAGCTGGTTGTAGCCCCTGAGTCCACCAACGCAACAACGGGAATTCCCTCCTTCTGTGACTGTAGAAAAATTCGAGTGTCCAAAAGTAAATGCCGAGGAGGGCCAGGATTTACTTCAGCAATTTGAGGTGGGGATGTGAAATGTGTCCGACCTAGGGTTTCCTTGAGATCAGGTCTACCCTGTTTTCCTGACGAGACAAGAGTGGTTTCAGGTACGGATCTGCCGGTCCCTCTCCGTTTGCAGGAATTAACAAAATGTCCCAGACCCCGCAATAAAGGCACAAGCCTTCCTGGAACCTTCTCGATCGTTCTCGTGCCATTAAGTGAGGGCGGAGTGCGCCTAACTCCATCGGCTCCTCAACATTAACCGTGGGTTGGAAAACTCTCGGTGGCGTGGGATGTGCACGAGAAAGCGAAGATGATTCCATACCGAGCCATTTTGCCCTCACGTTGCTGTAAACGAGCTTCAATTCGTAAGCACTGAACTATCAATGCATCCAAAGTTAAAGCCCTCTCTGCATGGACCACAGCTCATCTTTGATGGCATCAGACAAACCTTCCTGGAATGCAGCCATATGAGCGGTTCATTCAATTGGAGTCCAAACACAGCAAGCGAAATTCTGCAACGTAATCTTGGAGGGAGCGTTTCCCTGATTTATATCCCACAAACGTCTGTCCACAGTTTGTATCTTAATTGGGTTCTCAAACATCACTTTCATTTGCTGAAGAAAACCCTGGAAATCATTCAACAACGGGCTATCTTGAACTAACAAAGGAGTAGCCCAATTAGCAGCCTGCCCAGATAAGAGGCTAAGAATGAATCCTGTCTTGGCCCGATTATTTGGAAAGTTTTCAGGCCTCAAGGACATAAATAATTGACACTGCCCCAGAAATGCCGGAAACATGTCCGTTTGCCCAGAAAATTTCTCCGGCATGGATACTGGGCTTTTCCTCACAGGAGGGGCAGGGGGAACAGCAGCAGGGCTTGGTAAGCTGGAAACATAATTCAGCAATTGTGTTACCTGATTCTGAAGCATCACATTGCTTTGCAGTAGCTGATTTATTTGCTGTTGCTGCTGCTCGACCAAACGCTGCAATTGATTTAAATCCATCTTGCTTGAAAGATGGTTTGTTTAGGCCAGAAACAATAATGTTATGTCTCCTCTTGGAGATTCAAACGAACAAACACAAAGCAGCCGTTTCACAATCAAATCAAACTGAAGGAAAATAACAAGATAACGGCTGGCAGAAACGGTTAGAATTCCCCTTCAAAATTCAAACAAACAGAGATCTCTTTGCAGTAACGTCCTCATTCAAAATAGACATTTTGTTTCTGGCAAAAGGCACTAGCTCAGCTGTGTCCTTTTATACCCATTAAGGCAACGTGCTAATTAACTGGCTTGCCCTTCAGATTAACGTTTCCTGGTTCTGACGTCAATCCACGATCTAACAGTCATCAGATTCAAAGTTTCTTAACAGGGCCAATCCTGCCAATCACAACACCCATATATACCAGATTATTTTTTTTACTCTTCAGAAGCTTGTCTTCGATTTTATCTATGCATACTTTCAGTCTTATTAAAAATCCTGGGACAAGGAACCATTGGTGTGGCAGTATTTCATTGTTTTTCTAGGTTACCTTGAGTTTGATTGGTAATCCAAATGGCTTGTTTCTTACCTTCCTTCTCAGAAATCTTCCAATCTGGACACAGGATGCAGTCATAGGAGCAAAAGGGTTCCCCTTCCTTCACTTTCTTGTTTGAACCAGTGAGGCAACTTTCAGAACATGCTGAAAGAGGCTGGGACTGAAGTATTAATAAGAAACAAACAAAAGGAGAATGCCAGTATTGATGTAATGGTCTTGGAGATGCAGCAAAGTATTTTAATATGAATGAGATTCATATGAAACATCTCATTAACTGTACAATAGTGGCATCTTTCCTCATAATAAACATGGTACATTGGAATAAAGAAGGTTGTCATCTCCTTATTAATAATACTAGCCCACTATCTTATTATGACATACACCAATAGACATCAATATCACAACTCTCATTTGAGCTACAATTGTTCATCTGAAAAATGAACAATTCTTCAGAAGAAAAAAAACAGGAAGTCATCTCAGTGAATAATGAATTAATGACAACTGGCCATTCCTTCATAAATAATGCTAAACTCTGGATTGTAAATGGACATAATTGATGGCATGGTTAGTGCTATGATTTACCCATTTCTCTAATCTTTCAGGTAACTCTTGAAGAAAGAACCCTTCCAAACAATGTATATAGTTAACAATGGGGCATATTTACCAGTGCTCAGGAATTATGTCATCTATTAGGATTCAAGAAAATCTTGATAAAAGAAATCCACAATTATATGAAACAATAAAAAATGTTAATAACAAAATTTAATGGGGTTGATTTGTTTTTCTTCAAGGAGTTATATTCTTTTCATTACAAATTCTTTAAGTTTCCATAAGTAATGCATTTGATATTCATGAAGAATAAGGCATAATGTTTTATATGAGAACTTCAACCTTATGTTACACATAATGTATTCATAAGTAGAATTGGAGCAAAAACCTCTTAGCTCCATTTTCTGAATCAATTAACATGTTTTTCTACAAATCATCTCTCAAAACTGATTTACTCCTACTTATCACTAGTAAAATTTATGTCACACATCTAGCCAAAGCATGATGATCTGGAAGCTAGATTTTTCATAGATTCCTAGAAATCAGACCTTACCTGGTTAAACCAGCTGTGCCAGATAGTGGCATCTTCACTATATAGTATATTCACTATAGCGAATATCTGGTCCAATGGATCTTCAAGATTTAAGCTGCCAACTCTTTTCCTAATGAAGGATTAGCTAGAAGAAACAATCCAGTTCAATATATCATATCGCATTAGTAATTCTCCATTTTGGTCAAGTGACACTTTGTCCCCAGCACTGTTGTTAAATGAAATACTTTTTAAGAAATGAAATACTTTTTATATGGGTGGGGAGACACAGAGAAAGAGAGATTTAAAAAAGAGAAATTAGATGCACTTTTAAGAAAAGCATATGACTAGGTTCAATGGACATCCTGGGCTGATAAAAACAAGTCAAAAGAAATAGAAGCCTGGGAAGAAAATGTAAAGAGAATTAACTATGGAGATATGGGATGAGTCTTTTATTTTCAAAAATAATGATCTTCCAAAAGATGTTGAGTCAATTACCTGCCATGAATTTAGATACTTAAGGTTCAGTCTTCCTGCCTCTGCTATTGATCTTTGTCTAAATCTGGATGAAGACATAGCCTGTAAAGCATGCGCTATGGCGTAGACAGAATTATAGATGCTATAGCTATGACCAATCATTTCAAAAAATGTTCCAGAAAGATCTTCTAGTTTTTCTTTCCCACTGTAGATATCTCCATTCACCTCATCCATATCTGAAGTTTTCTTTTAAAACAGATTTTATTGATTTTGAAAGACAATACACAAACAAACAAAACATAAAACATAAAACCATAAAACATCTTTCCTGAAAGCTGCTTGATCCCGGGTTACATCTCTTCGTATAGACACAAATTCAAATTCATGTTCATTTTATATACCGTTCCATATCTTATTACCATTTTCCATTTTCTATATAGCTTCTCAGCTCTTTTAACTCTCTTAGTTTTATTTTATTTATCTCAATTCAGATCACAATATTTATTATTCTTTGTCTGTTCTGTTTCCAGCTATCTATTTCTCTTTTCTCTTTTAACAAAACTTCTCCTGTACACTGATTGGAGTGTGACACCTTTGACTCTTTCCCCTAAATTTATAATACTTAATATAATACATAACTTCCATTGGGATTGTTTAGTACATTCTAAAATTACACATTATATTTTATAAAAAGAAAAAATGTATAAGTATGTAATATAATTAAAACAACTATCAATGCCAATACAAATCTAATCATTAATATTAATATTTATTTATATCTTAAACATTTTACACATCACTTTTCAATTGAATATCATACTTTTATGAAAGCACTTATACCTTCCATAGTTATTTCCCACCCACATCACATATTTTAAATCACTGTATTTAAATCATTATATCATTAAAATGTTCCCATTTCCTCCTACTTCAATTCTCTCATTTATTTCATTGCCTTTTTATTCACAAAAATTTCACTAAGTTAACACTAAATATTCTAACAATATTTCTAAGTACCAATATAAGAATAAATCTTATGTACCTTTGCAGAATCTCTTTTTCAATTAAATTTACCCGTTATCTCTAAATGAATCTTGTTTCTTTACATCTTGCTCCCCACCATTAAAGCTTCGCATCCCTTCTTTCCTCCCTTGCTTGTTCTTCTCCCTGCCCTTTTTACCCCCTTGTCTCTCCACCTCCCTTTTCTTCTTCTGCTTTCCCCCTTTCTGTTGTTTTCCAACATTATATCCACTTTTCACCTTATTTTTCTCTTTTTGGGATGTTTTTTCAGGTAGTCCCCTTTTCCTTTTCCACTTTCTTCCTTTCTTCCCCAAATAAAGTTACTTGTTCATCAAAGATGGCTTCTTCTTTGTCCCAATCATCTTGTTGCGCAGTCAGTTTCTCATAGGTGCAAATCGCCATTTCTAAAAATTGAAAGAGAGTGCCAAGAGAGTCTTTCCCTTCTTGTTCTTCTTCTTTGTATTTTTTGTATTTAATTTTCAATTCATCCACAAGTGATGCCATTGTAAAAAGAAAAAGGGTTTCCAAAACAACCACCCAAGTGTTCTTAGTCAAAAATAATTCCCAAAAGTCCCACAGTCACCAAACAATCCAAATAGGCTGTTTCTTTTAGCACTTTCTTCTTTCTTCACTTTCTCTCTCTGGGGTTACTGTTTAGTTACAAAGTTCAGGTTAAAATGTATCTTTTTGAAGTCTTGTTAATATTTAATAATTCTTTGAGGTTCTAGGCAATCTCCTCCTTACTTCCAAATCCTGCTCCAATTCTTTTCCTCTCCCTTCCCACTTACAGCCAAAAAAGATTTTTTTTAAATATTCAGAAATCCTTATCCTTTTAGCATTTAATTACATATTAGTGCCAATGCGGGTTTTTCCGATTTCTCTTGCATTTCCATTCGCTGTCACATTAGGAAGGAGAGTGAAAAAAAAGAAAAACTTTCCCTTTAACTTCCATTCGCCGCTTGCAAATCTCTGGAAACAATGTGTCTTTCGCAATTTTCAAGTTCCAGGGTACTTTCGTTGTTGCTTTGTCCCGGTCAGCAAAAGAACTTTCACTTCTTGTCGACTCCTCCTGCACTTTCTTTTTCCGGCTGAGCGCTTCTATGTGGCGGCCATTTCTGACCGCCGCTCAGCTGCCTTCGGGAAAGGGGGTTTAGCCGGCTAGGGAAGAGAGGTGCGATATCTCTCGACCCTGGCAGGTCCCTCCTATCTTTGCCACCTTCTACAGGGGCTCAGGGCACTCAGGCAGAGAGCACAGGCAGAAACCATGCACAGTCGTGGATTCCTGCCTGCCCCAAAGTGCTACAGACCAGAACTCCATCCATATCTGAAGTTTTAAATACACAGATGAAAGCTTGCTGCCAAAAGTCTTTGATAAATCCATATTCTGTGCTGTATATGGATTTCTGTTTAAAACAAAAGGACTGGATCCTGGTGGGTTATTAGCATGAATTGTGAAGGACAGAGCACCATGGATCATTTGGGCATCCAAGTCATGTTGATGAACATGTGTAGTGAGTTCAACCTGAGCTGTCAATTTCCAGACTTTGCCTTTGTTGATATTGTCCATCTTTTCTTTTTTTGATAGATATGGTAACCATCTCAGTAGCACCATGGAATAAGATTCAGCATAAAATATCATTATATTTGCCCTGCTATCCATTGGTTAAACAAGCTGCCAATTTCATTAAAATATGTTATTATGGCAATTTTCTCTATGAATTCAAAGCAAATACCATGCCTGAAAAATAATGGCATAACTGCATCTAAAAAATCTTTCTCCATTTTCACTTTCCATCACACCAAGTCCAACCCATGTCCACCTGAAGTAGAGAAGCAAAGACAGAAACCCACATTACGTATCTGATATTAACAAAGTTGAGAAAGTCCAGAAATATTTCACAAGAAGAGTTCTCCACTCCTCTACTCGTTGCAGCATACTTTATGCCATCAGACTTGAAATTCTAGACCTAGAAAACCTAGAACTACGCCGCCTTCGGTCCGATCTAAGTATAGTATATAAAATCATACATTGCAATCTCTTACCTGTCAATGAATACTTCAGCTAATATAATAATACAAGAGCAAACAATGGATACAAACTCAAGGTTAATTGCACCAAACTTGATTGCAGGAAATACGACTTCAGCAACAGAGTGGTCAATGTCTGGAATACACTACCTGATTCTGTAGTTTCTTTCCCAAACCCCCAAAATTTTAATCTTAGACTGTCTACTATTGACCTGACTTCTTTCCTAAGAGGTCTGTAGGGGGTGTGCATAAGCCCACCAATCATGCCTATTGTCCCTGTCCTATTGTTTCTTTTATTTTTCTTATATGTATCCATGTATTCATAACTATGTTTTTACTTATGCCTATTATGCCTATTATGCCAATTGTAAGCAATTGACAAACCAAATAAATAATAATAAATACAGCTTAGCTAGGATATGGTTTGATTTTTGCTGGTTTGTTTTTTACCCAATTTTTGGGAAGGGGGGTAAGCTGCCAGAGTTTGATACCCCTGCTTTAGCAGTTGACTGATAGTCCTGTCGCCTACTTGTAATAGCTGTAGGGGGCGAGCATAAGCACACCAATGTGCCTTCCATCCCTGTCTTATTGTTTCTTTTATTTTTTTATTTTTCTTATATGTATCCATGTATTCATAACTATGTTTTTATTTATACCTATTATCTTGTAAGCAATTGATAAAAATAAATAAATAAATAAAATTTTTGCAAATCATTCCTCTAACTGTTGAAGAGCTGAAAGTCTATACCATACAAATGAGGGGAAATCAATCTGTGATGTGCCAGAGAAACTAAAGCGAGTCCAGACAGTAGCAGAACCCCAAAATCTCTTCTATCTTCTTTGAAACTCGTGTTCTCAGGTTTTCTTTCTTTATTTTAGCTGCTACAAGTTCCAGTCTATGATATACAGTAGATTCAGAAACAACAGGATGGCTTCCTATCAATTGCAGATCTTTAATTAATTTCAACTATTCTGCTCATGCTACTAAATATATGAACGTGTTCTGTCTCACCTGTGACCACGAGGTGAGAGTCCAAGTTTCCAAAGGAATATGAATAAACAGACAGGACCAGGAACGACAGAGTTAAATTCCTTTGACTGGAGAAGTCCTTGGCAGTCTTCTAGAAGCTGCCTGCCAAGACCGATAATAAGACAAGACCATAAATCAAAGGCAAGCGCCACACAGAGAATTTGTCCAAGCTTCTATTCCAAATAAATAAGTTGTCCCGAACGAGGATTCAGAGCTAACACGCCCTCTTTTATTTCCTGAGGGGCGTGTCAGTCTCTCAAGTCAGTCCCTGATTTGACATTTCCTTTTACGTTGAATTTCACGCTTCTGCCTGTGTCTTTGCCTTGCATCAAACCAGCATTCCTCGGCTTGATCCTCAGCCAAGGACCCTGGCACTCTCTCCTGATTATCTGCCGACACCTGAGGCACAACTAGGGAGGAAGGTCCTGGGGAGGAAGATGATTCCGACTCTTCCAGAAAAGCAGGCTCAAACCTCAAGGCCAAATCCTCCTCTTCCTCATTACTCGAGCCTGTGTCTTCTAACAGAGCAGGCTCAAACCTCCAAGTCACAACATGAATGCATCTGGATCCTTTCAAATCTACCCAAAACATGGTGGGTTTCTTTTGTGATTTGAACATGAGGACTTGCTGCCTAAAAGATAACATAGGCATTCTTTCAAGTCAGCTTTCTGAAAAGCAAAAGTACCTCCAGAAGATAATGGAGTCATGATGTTCTGCAGTTATTAGCACACATTTCCATGAGGTTTCAGATCTTAAAATTAAATTTCTTAAATGGATGAAAATGATACTGTTCTGATTCAGGATACAGTTGTGTTTGCCCTCTGAGGTCAAATATCTTAAACTGGAGTACTTAAGATATCCATCATAATAATGTCACATCATAATTCTAATAAAACAAAATTATGTCACTCTGGGCATTTAGTTTCCTTGATCAGAGTTTTTTCTGTGTAACTCTATTCCTTTCTTTCTTCCATTCAATCTATGCACGTATTTCTTGCATTTTTATAGTTGTCTCTTTTTCTATATATCATATATCTTCTATATATATAAAAACAAAATACCTCTATCGCATCATCACAAAATCTCCAGAACCGTAAAGTCTACAAACTTGAAATTTGGCACATATGTTCCTCTTGGCTTCTAGGTGCTCACTAAGAAAGGATTTTTTGAAATGACCATCAGAGCATTAGTATTTTGTATGTTATTAACAAGCTCTGTTACTAAGGAGTTTTACTCCCTCCACACCTGAAAATAAATCTGTTCCAAATGCAAAACACGAGGAGAGGAGTTTCAGTTTTAGTTTCACAGCACCAAGTAGCTTTAGTACAAAACAGTTGATCTAAGTCATGCCCAAGCTTCTTGCTGTCCCCTTGCTCACACAGCACATTCTGTTTCAATTTCCAAACAGCCCTCAACTCTCTCTCACACTGACAGGATACTAGCCAGACGAATACTGATGGATGCTGGAAGGCAGAGGCAGATTTTCCCCCTTTATTCTCCTCCCCCAAAGCTGAGCCTGACCACATAGTTTTGTAGCAAAGCATGGGTATCAAGCTAATCATATATATAAAACAATAGTCTATGAGATATATGTGATACTGTATTGATTAAATTTATGGTGCTACCTGTTTACTGATCATGCTGTCCATCTAGCAACATTTACATTTCAACAAATCAGAATTCATAGGTTTTTCTTTATTTATCTCTTTATACACACACTTACCCAGATACATTTCATTGGACTAAAAAATTAAATCAAGTGTCCTTATAAAATGATGTTCAACTTTAAAAAATCTTTTTTTTAAACTTTTTTTAAAATTTAAAACACACACACACACACACACACACACACACACACACACAACTATTTGGAAAACTCCCAATTTCTATATTTGATTTACAGAATAATCTTTATATAAACAAAACAAAAATTGCTTCTAGAGATCAATATAATTTCAAGCTGATGTAATCTACCTGTGGAACTTTGTAGCTATCCAAGATATTTGCAATGGCAATTGAGGTTTTGGAATCTTGTCCCCCAATCACTGCTGTCAGATGGTTCAGAATGCCACAAACATAGGTAGGAAAAATATTCTTCAAGTTGTAAAGCAGTAACATTGATAGGTCCTCTGTGTATTGAAGTGACTGTCATAAATTTGGAAACCCAGGGTGACATTGGGTAAGATATGAGGATTTTCATTGATCTCCTTCACTGCAAATACCAAGGCCAGGATATGTTGGTAATTCTTAGGCAATAAACTGGAACAGAATCAATTTTTATGATATTGAAATTTAAATTTCAAAAAAACCTTGAAATCATATATTTTTATTATTATAGATATTATGGGTCATTTTTAATTGATTAAGGACAATTGTAGGACTCTATAAAATTTACAAAGTTACAATATTATGTTTTGTTCATTTGTATTCTTTTATTTCTGCAAACAACTTTGTGATGATGAGTAATTTTACAAAACATCTCAATAAAAAGTGAATTTGGTTCATTAAATAATATAAACAAATGCCTCTCATCATTGGAGAATAGCATCTCCAAATTATCTCCACACCATATTAGCCAAAAGAGTGGGAAATTGGAAGGTATAATCTCTGCAATTTAAAAAGGGAAGTTCTTTAGACTATTTATTAAGCTAATCAGAATTCTGAATAAATGGTTAAATGAAGAATTTTAATGTTGCATTTTCACTAAATATTCTACCCAATATATTAAGTTACGTATAGAAAGAGGAGAGATCAAATCAATAAAAAGGCAATATTTGTTTGAGAAGCTTTCAAAAAGAAATGCTGGTTGGCAAGAAAATTAAGAAAGGAAATCATGCATATCCACAACAATTCAAAACTGCGTAATTGAATTCAATTCTATGAGTAATTATTCCCATAACAAAACTAAAGCAAAATCCTTACATGATCTCTTCACATAATGGTGGAGTTAGAACTTCATCAAAACTTAGGGCACCAGGCAGAAAACTGGCTAAGGTTCTTATTCCACCTACTGTGAGATCTCCCGATTGATGGTATCTATGATATGGCACACAAAGACTCTGAAATTTACATTTCATTTGATGAGTCTTATATTTGGAAAGAAAATAGTGTTAAAGACATTTTTGGTGACAGTAAATATTAAATGTCTAGTAATAAAAACTCCTGGCAACCAGCTCTTTAGAGAAGAATCTTTCAGATATCACCCAGGAGGGTTCGTGTCTGTTTTCACCCTTTCTTTCAGCTTGAAACGTACCATAAACTGGTATGATAATAATATCCTTCATACTTTTTGCTGTTGATCGTATCCTTTGGCACTGAAGTTCAGCATGAAGTAAACAAAAAGAAAAGTACTAGTATTATTATAATTAAGGAATGAAGTAATTGGCAGTATAAATCCCAGAGAAATGAAGAAAAACATATGCTCACATAGAGAAAGAACAAAGTTTATCATTTAGAAAGAACATGTATTATTGAAATAATCAGTAACAAAAAAAGTTATGCTTTACCTCATCTTTCCCCAACCTTTTGACCTGAAGATGAAAGACAACTAAAATATACAGCTCAACATATTTTACCAGAATAAAGAAATGTCTGCTTTGCTTGTCTTCATATTGTATATATGAGAATGTCTCGTTTCTCTCCCAGATCCATTACAAAAATACAATAATGGTTTGTTGTACATCATGTAATCCTCCTATTTGCACAGTAGCAGACAGCCTAATCTCATATTAATACCCCCAAACATCTGCATTGAGTCCCCAGATAGAAGATGATCAAATCCAACCTATCTCTGTTTTCTTAAGATATGTTTGAAAGTCTAATGGATGGATGGATGGATAGGCAAGCAGGCAGACAGACAGATGATAGATAGCCTGGAGATGGAGATAGATAGGTGGGGAGGTGGAGATAGGTGGAGATAGACGGCAGGTAGGTGGGGAGGTGGCGGGTGAGACAAATAGATAAATAGATGATAGAAGAAAGAAGATAGATTGGCATCTATGCAATATATTTTCAATTTTCTTAAGTTATGCCTGAAAGTCAAATAATTAAGTGCAATATTTGTACATACAGGTTTACTCCATTTTTGACTGGATTTGATATGTTCTCCTTTAGTGACCTGACCTATCTCAGACCAGTCTGAATTTGAAAACTGAAATTGGTTTACTGTATATTCATCTTAATATTTCTGTGCACTACTGGGTTGATGAGAATTCACAGTAACAATATTATAGTGCTTAAATACTTGTGAGCCCTTTTAAATTTATAATATTTCAGTATAAATATGACCTAAAACAGGATCTGTCCTCTATACAATTCCCAAACCTAGATAATGACAACCTAATTAAACAAATGAGTTACAAGCATTATATTTGTGCATTTATTTATTGAAGATAATGATCCAAAGCTGCATATTTTTCAGTGGCAAATGTATACGAACCTCTATAAGTATGCTTAAAGGAGACATTTGAGTCAGGCATTTCAATCAATGTGATGAGAATCAGATATGAATGTGGGAGATCCTGCCTTATTTTAAGAATAAAATTTCACAACAAGGAATGTGGAAGTGTGGAAGTGTGTATTGATTTGAACAAATAAGAATTCCAAAAACAATTATTGATGCTCACCAGGCTGGAAAAGCTCAGTCAGAGATCATGTACAAATGGAAGCAATTCAACCTGGTTGTTATGGTTGAACAACTAAGATCATACCAAGATCAAACATGTAAAATTTGATGCGGGAGGGCTTCTCTTACACTG
This sequence comes from Pseudonaja textilis, assembly GCF_049901715.1. Taxonomy (NCBI): domain Eukaryota; kingdom Metazoa; phylum Chordata; class Lepidosauria; order Squamata; family Elapidae; genus Pseudonaja; species Pseudonaja textilis. The sequence continues at coordinate 135,937,027 of NC_142008.1, read as the reverse complement.
GGGAAAGTCAGTGTTCATGAGACCGCCATCAGAAGAATACCGAACAACAATGGTGTGCAGGACAGAACTGCAAGGAGAAAGACATTACTCTCCAAAATGAACACTGCAATCTGCATATACTGTAAATTGCAAAATCCCAAATGTACCAGAAAAAGGCTATTGGAAAAATGTTTTGTGGGTGGATTAGAACAAAATTGAACTTTTGGCTTGAATTAGAAGTGCTAGTTTGGTGAAAGGGGAATATTGTATTTCAGCATAAGAACCTTATCCCATCTCTGAAAGATTGTGGTGGAAGTATCATAGTTTGGGTCTGTTTTGTTGGACCAGACCAGGACTCTTTTTTCCTTCTTTTTCTTCACAGCCAGGAGGAAACAAAGAGTATTTTCAAGAACGTTGGAGGGCACCATGTCCATGAAGCAAAGTAGACCTGGCAAGTCAATGTTTCAAAAGATGATGGTCATGATTGTGAAGGTTCTCATAAACTCAGCATACATCATGTCAGCTGCTCACTGTTTCAGTGATAAACTGTATTTGATAGATGTTTCTGGAAATATATTATGTAACTTTCCCCCACTGAAAGAGCTGCAAATATTGCTGGAGATTTTATGTGAAACACATTAAGTCAAACAGAACTATGAAAGGGAAAGTGAGAAGCATGGGAAGAAAGCAAGTTTGCAGGGAAGACTGCCCACTTTGGGGGCAAAAGGGGGTGGCTCTTTGAAACAATAAGCGATGAGGTTCCATTGACCACTATGGGAAAGTATATGACCAGTTGCATCCTTAGACATATATAATTGAATTCCTGAGAGTTAGACTCATCCATCATTGTGCTTGACTACACAGTGTGCTTGTTTTAAAGGGCTGTCCAGTTGCTCAGTGGTTATTACAGAAAGTGATGTACAGAATCTATTAGAAAGTGAAGTGAATGTACTATTTTGAGAGATAACAAGAGTATGACATACCAGCAAGAAATCTGAGCTACATGACTCATACAGCCTTCTCTAAAGCCCCTTAAACTTATTCTTGCCTTTGAATGCAATAAAACATCTTCAATATATCTGCCTCTGCATAGTGAATGCTGCAGGGGGTGAGGGGAATATCATCCTTTATCTTAGACACTAAGGTGTTTTCAGACAATTTGGGTAATCAAGCTATGGGGTAGCCTGTCCAACTGAGGAGCCAGAGTATGTCAAAAATTAAATAGATGCAACCGGAGAACTATAGGCTTCTGGGTTACATAAGATCTTTTCAGTTGGTTTCTGTCCATTTCCATCTGAGATGTAAGACTAAAGATTCAATAATTCCCCATGTGCTCTGCTTAAATCTATTGCATGGTTTTCTCACAGAAAGAAACATTTAGTTATTCCTTATCCCCTGAACTGCAGGATATAAGGATTCTGAATAATTATCAAACTTATACAGTACAATAAATTGAGAGTTGGTTCCTGATTTCCTGGACAGCAAGGCATCACAAATGATCTAAAAAATATAGTTACTTGGGGAAGAAAAATTACAATATTTTGGGCTCTTTATCTTAGGAAAAAATTGCTAAGATTGAGAAACACTAAAATTGGAATCCCTTGGTGCACTTGTAATTCCATGAATGTTTTACAGAATTTCTTTTACAGAAAGGATTTACTCAAAAACTCTTCAGGAATTCCAAGTTTCGCTCCTGAATAATGTCTCCTGCAGCCTAAATAAAAATGAGCTATAAACCAATCCATTGTGCTCTGTTCTGGATCCATAGAAGATAGGAAAACATCTGTGGGGTAATAGCAGGGGTGAGATTCTACCAGTTCACACCTATTCTCTAGAACCAGTTGTTAACATTCTAAATAGTTTGGAGAACCAGTTATTAGAAGAAATTACTGGCCTAATCCTGTAAGGAAGGCAGGAAGGAAACATTCTGGTATTGCTTACAGAAACTGCCTCTCCTTTAACTCTTATTACATTCTTGGCAGGACTGGACTTCCTGTCTCAGGAACTTCTCTGGAGTTTTTTTTCCTCCTTTGCTGGTACTTTGCTTGTGTGGAGTGACCATTCAAAGTTACAGTGGCACTGAAAAAAGTGACTTATGACCATTTTTCACATTTACCACTGTTGCAGCATCCCCACAGTCATGAGAGGCCAGGCGAGGAGATGCATGCCTCGATGTGAGTAATATTGAGTTGGCCACACCTAGCCAATAACATGACCATCAAGCCACATCCACCCAGTCACATGACCACCAAGCCACACCCACAGAACCTATTGTTAAAAAATTTGAATCCTACCCCTGGGTAATAGTGCGTTGATACAAAAATGCTCTTTTCATACTAGAGCTTCTCATCAACTTAGAAAGATCACACACCTACCAAATAAGTTGGTGTGCACATTAGAACAGAGAATAGATGGCTTATCAATGCAATTCTTGATTACATATATACATACACACACACCAAGGGTGGGCTGCTGGGGGTTCACAGGGATTTGGGAGAGCCCCTAGCTAAGATTCTGGGCAGTTCAGAGAACCCCCAAATCCTACTCCTGGCTGGCCTCGCCCACCCCACCCCGCCCCTCTCCACATGGCCCGTTTTGGATGCAGGTAAGTGCAGGGTACACGTGGAGGCTGGGGAAGGTGAAAAATGGGCCACCTGAAAGTTTGGGAAGGCCGGAAATGGGCTCATTTCCACCTTCCAGAGAGCCTCTGGAGCCCGGGGAGTCCGTTTTCACCCTCCCGTAGGCTCGAAGAAAGCTTCCAGAGCCCAGGGAGGCCCAGGGAGGCCATGGTGCAGGAGGCCAACTAGGCCACGCCCACCATGGCCATGCCCACCCAGCAACCAGGCAGAGAACCCTTTGCTAAAAATTTTGAAGCACACTCCTCTCTCTCTCTCTCTCTCTCTCTCTCTCACACACACACACACACACACACCCTACATACTGCAGTAATAAGGTATATTGTATATGAGTAGCATAAGATTTGAACCTTATTCCAATTCCTTCAACTACATAGAAGTCTTCTTTGTTTCTCCTCACTGGTCCTCCTGATTATGGTTGCCGGATGTGAGACACTTTTCATTAGGCTATGCTCTAGGGATCACTTAGGACTGTTGCTTCTCTACCAGCCTCTCTGCTATATAACAACTGTTCCTGGATCAATAGATTCTGTCATAGTCACTCATACCCTGTTTACCTCTAAGTGGACCATTCTAATGCACTCTATATGGGTCTGCCTTTGAAAAGAGTTTGGAAGCTTCCACTGATGCAAAATGTAATAGCACAAACAGTTGTGCATGCTCCTACAACAGCACATTTTACATCTCTGCTTCGTAAGCTGCATTGGCTGCCAGTTTGCTTTCAGATCCAATTCAAGGTGATGATTTTGAACTTAAAACCTTTTATGACATAGATAGGACAACAAAAGTTCTCCTGTATAGCCTTTGATGGTCATATTATGGCTTCCTCTTTGATTTCCATTTGATCTTTGATTCAGCACTATTCCAGTTAAAACCCATGTCAATTCCATAATGCTGTTATCTCTTGTGTATCCGTGCCATCATCTTTGTAAAAGATAATACTAGGAAAATTCCTACCTTTCAATAATGTACTCATAATTGATGTATCATTTGATTTTAACTTTTTAAGGACCCATAGTGGGCCCACTCTGAAATTTGAGGATTTTTCCATAGCAGTAAGGATAAACTTATGTTATGAACTGAAACAAGGAAGAGGCGGTTCAGTATATTGTAGTAACTTGATTATCTGCACATACAATTGCCCTTAGAAGGTATTTGGGGACTAATATTTTATCACTGCATTTGCCTTTGGAGGGAGTAAAGGAAAATGGTCTGCAATGGAGCTTCATTTTCCTTTGTGGGGGAGCAGGAAAAGATTATGTCCCTTCATTCAAACTAGGAAATGAATAAGTTGATTCTGAGTGCTAAAATCCAAGGGCAAATGGAATAAAGCTGAGTGTGTGTTTTTAATAGAAAGTGGGGCCAACTTCTCTTCATGATGGTGAAACTTTATGTGCATCTGGAAAAGGCCAGATAGGAAGCCTAATGGCTAGCAATGAAAAGAGAACAGAAAGTCAGGCAAAGTTGCAGAGAAGTGAGTAATATTTAATGAAGGGAAATAGTAGACAATGAGCCTAACCAAGCCTGTTATAAATGTGCTATAAAGATTAAACATTACCTTTATCATCAAACACAAAACATGTACAAAGCTGAGACCAAAAAGGAATTTCACAGAAATATGGGGATATGAAGTAAATAGAACCTGAAATACAGACTCTTCTTAACTGTAAGAAGGAAGTAATATACAGCAGTTAGAAAAACTGACTCATAAAACTTTTTAATTTCCTTTGTCTTTAGGGAGAGCTTATGTTTTCTTATCTCTTTTCTTGGAGGGGAAAGTATTTCTATTTTGTGCCTGTTTATATCCTTTTCATATTTTGACATAAATGATCAGTAGATGTTACAAATGGCAATAATTGGCAACCACAAAATATCCAGATGATTTTTGATAATGTATGTTGACTGTCTTTAATCGTTATGATTCCCACAAAGACACATGTCTGACAAGCTCCCTGTCCTTTGCCATAGTTGCTATATATATCATGTTTGATCTATAATATGCACATCTGGTCCACATATTTTGTCTTGTCTCTTGACAGGACAAGAGAACGAAGAGTAGATCACCACTATTACTGCTAAGACCAACATTTTCAAATACCTTACTCCTTATCCAATCCTTATTTGTCCTGTTGTCACTACCTCACAGCATTGCTAGAAATAAACTTCAACTATGTAAATCTGAACCTTTGCCTTTTTCATATACGCAATCCTTTAAAAAGAGGGATGGGCTTTGATTACATATTTGTAACTGCCCTCTTGATCTTTTGTGAACTTTCTGCCCCACCCCAGATAATCAGTCTATGGTTCTCTAGTTTCTCATAAACTTAAATCCTTCTCTCATGGTGATGGCACATGAAACAGAACTTTGACCCTGATATGTTATTGTAATGATCTGTCATCAGCCTCAGTCAAGGATTGTTTCCTTTAACTACAGGTTGTTGGTTTTTTGTTTTTATTTTGCATGAAACTCAGCATTTCAAAAGAAAGGCAAGAATTTGAGAAATGGGCAGACCAAGTCAAAAGGGAACTAGGTATGAATTGTCTGAATTTTTACGCAATGTTAGATTATAGCTCAGATTTCCCTGGCTTTTTTCAAGAGTTGTCACTTTGATTCTTAAGCAGAGGAAGGAGATAGAAATCTTGTTTTTGTATTGTCCTTACTAGGAATATTAGACATAAGGAAAATCCATGTTTTCTGCTCACCTATCAATAAGCCTACCACACAGAAACACACACCACACTTCTGGAGTTTAGGAATGATGGCATCATCCTCCATCATTCTCTACTGTTCATACATACTGTATGCCCCTACCTCCTGGTTTGTGTTAACTCAGCTCCAAGATTGCTACCTACTGTACTAAACTATCTTAAGCCCTTCTGAGTAGTTGGTCTGCAGTGCTGCTTTTCAGACCCTCACTGATTGGCTTTAGCAGCTGACACTATTTTCTCTCCTCTAGCAACTCTTCTCTTTCGTGTCCATTTCATCCTGGACTATCAGCCTCCAATATTTTCCATTAGTCAGCAGCTGTTATTTCTCTCTTTTTAACTATGGTCCATTAAGCTGAGCGACATTCCACACCCCTTTTTCCCCCACTAGAAATTCATCAATTCATTCAACCGTCATTATCTCTCCAGGAGGTTTTGACTCAGGCTTTGTGAAGCATGTTCTCTTTGCATTACACACCCAACCACATACCTACCCAACTGCAAAAGCTTTCTATCTCTTCCCTTTCCCCCCATCCCCACTACATGATCTTTAAGCTGCAGATTCAGTATCTTGGAATAAAACTACAGCACTGCAAAAAAAAAAAAAAGCTAGTTTGTTCTTATGAAGGAACCATCCCTTCTTCCTTGCCACAAAGTTTCTACAGCTCTAGAATGAAATCTAGAAATAAAGGACAAACGAACTGTTCTCCTTTGGGTTGATTTTTCTAACACCAGGGCAATGACAGCAGAAAAAAATGAGAAAGAAGGACGTACATACATGTTAAAAGAGAATATAAGGGAAAGGAGGTGGGATCAAGATGTCTATTTGTGCAAACATGGTAGAGTTAAAGGAAAGAAGACCCGCCCACATAGGAGGAGGGAAAGGATGAGAAGCAGGGGAAATGTGCATTCAGCACCTAAAATTATTTGATATAAACAGCTCTGATTTCTATGCTTTTCATTACTGGTGTGAAAAAACTAAACGTTTTGAATTTTTGCTCTTTGTAAGCTGCTTTAGTGATCTAAGAATGAAATTAGAAATGAATCAGGGAAAAAGAGACCCAGAAGATTTCCAATGGGAACATGAGAGCTGACGAATTCAAAGAACAAGAACTTTTTGGTTTTGTTTTCAACCCAAGCATGAGGGAATACATAGAATTTGGCATGTTCTGTACAAAGGAGTAAGCTAATAATTCCAGTATCCATCTATACACATTAATTAGAATAATTAAATGTTTAAGATTATGGGAGGCAAGAGATAAGGATTCTATCAATGGAATACTATTTGGACATCTATACATCACATTTCATTATCCTTTGAAAATGATAGTGTGAGGCTGGCAAGACACAATTTCTGCATAAATTATGCAATGTCCATCACCCTTCATTCTATATTTGAATAATTTCTCCATTGGAAGCCTCATTTTCAGGTTTGGTAGAATATAGTTTTGATGTATTCATATATTTAAGTTCCTTTTATTCTATTGTGAAGTAAGGTATACAAAAACTTGTCTTGAGTAGAGCTTTATTGCTGTAAATTCCATAGACAAAATTCCATATTGCTAATATAATATTTTTAATTCCATATTATTTCCCTGGCAGGGATAAAGACATGGCTTGCTTTTGTCTTATTGAGAAATGTTTATTATTATTATTGTTGTTGTTTTTGTGTTTGTCCATGACTATAAATTTCTAAGTGGTCTCCCTAAGAAATACTCCCAGGTTTGACCTGGCTTAGCTTTTAAAAGATCAACCAAGGAGCTACATGCTACCTAATGAGCTGGGCATTGTCTTTCAGCAGAAAGCAACATAAGAAGCAATGGATAGAAATTAACCAAGGAGAGAAGCCAACTAGAAATAAAGAGACATTTCCTGGCAATGAGAATCAATGTGGTCCAATGTGAAACAGTTTACCCTCAAAAGTTGTGGATGCTCCATCACTGAAGGATTTTAAAAAGAAATTAGACAGCCATTTGTCTGAAATGGTATAAGGTCTCCTGCTTGAGTAGGGAGTTAAACTAGAAGACCTCCAAAGCCCCTTCCAACTCTGATATTCTATGTTAAATATGTTAAGTAAATCAATTCAGATGTGAATTTTTTAAATAAACAAAATGTCTCTGAGTGTACATACATGATGTCTGCAATGCCTTCTAGTACATTTATTTTATATATTAAATATATATTTACATTAGGTAATTATGTTTCTATGGGCATTTTTCTTCTTCTTTTTTCCTTTCCCTCCCTCCTCTTTATAAAAAAAACTGTGTAGGAACAAAGAACAAAGAAAGGAGGAGAAGGAAATGCTTCTGTCAATACCCTTTCACCTTTACAATTACTTTATGACACAGATAGCAGAAAATGAAATAAAACAGCTTTCCCTGAAGGAGAACAATTCACAGGTCATTTCAAGAAAGAAATATATGAGCAGGGAAAGGACCATGGCACACATTCCTCCTTCTCTGGTGGTTTGGCTACTGCTGATGTTCATGCTACAAGGTGAAGGATGGGGTCATGGTGGATGGGATGCGAGAAGGAAAAGTAGGGGTTTCTGGTCTTGACAACAAGAATTAAAACAGATCTATAATGTCTAATTAGAGTAAAGCTGCAGCTTCTTTCACCTGTCCTAGAGAGCAGGGATTAATGTTTCAAAGGGGAAAAAATAGCAGTTTCTTTCCCTAATCCTAAATTCCTTGAGAGCTGGTTCAATGTAATTTCATCAGAGTAGGAATGTAGATGCTCTACAATCTCAAAGATGTTTTGGAAACAAGAGGTTAAAAGAGATGGGCTATGCACAGCAGTCTTCCCCAAATTGGAATCTTGATAATTTTGTTTATAACTCCCATTATTCCGTAGCCAGGATGATCATGAGGCTTGGGGTGATTTGGGAATTAAAATCCAACAAAGCCTCAAAGCATTAGGCTAGCAAGTTATCCTACAGAGCAGCAGAAAAAATTTTCTTGCATATTTGTGGCAACGTAAAATATTTGTTTTTCAAAAAGAGACTGTTTACTGAAATCCCATCTGGGTGCTTAGAAATGGTGGCTGAGAACTGTAGTGTATGTAGATTGAGTTTAGTTCCTGTTTTAGTCCTTTTAGTTCATTGACATGGAAAATAAAAAGCAGAAGTTTTGTTCTGAAACCCCAACCTCAGTGATATTCAGAAGTGAATCATGTCTGTGGTAGATTAGAGAACAGAGAAGGAGAAACGTGGATTCTGAAGATTTGCTTTTACTGTGTTCATATCCTGCCTTTTTCCTATGAGTTTGAAATCATGAACTGGAGACCTGTTTAATATGGTATTCTCATATCCAATATTGAATATCTTCAGACCAGGAGGATCACTGGAAAAGGGAGAGATCTCTTAGTGGCCAGGAAATTTATTTTAGAAAATTTCTTTTTGAGAGGCAGTAGCTTGTTTTGGAAGCTATAAAAAAACATGAGCCATGGATAGGGAGTGAATTTCAGGGGCTTTTCCCACTATAGTGATGAAGTGCTTTCCACCCATGCTAAAGTCAACAAAATTCTATAATATTGTAATTGTTATGTATTAACATACTCACCTGCAATTGGTCAGTCTGTGGCAGCAGGAAATTTGAAGAGCCGTCATTGACCACAGCCACGAGCAGCCCGACTGTGAAAGAGCTGCCGCGGTTTCTTCGGTGCTCAGTCCTAGAATGAAGTAAAGACAACTGGTTACTATGCTGGTGTCTTGAGTCTCATTCCCGCAATCTAACACTGGCAACGAAGGTGGGGATTTGAGACAACCAGAGAGCACAGGATGACCGACAAACACTGGCAACTCATTGAGATGAAATGGCTGGAAACAACACGCCACCCACACCGTTTGATCCAGCAACCGAAGACTGGGAATCGTACATCAACCGATTCCTCATGTTCCTCAAAGGGAGCAACCTCAATAATATATCTGAACACAGGAAGAGCGCCATCTTCCTCACACATTGCGGTCCCATCATATTCAAGATGGCCAAAGCATTAGCAGCACCCACCGACGTGAAAACGATGGCCTGGCTGGACCTGGAAAGAATACTGAGGGCTCACTACACATCAACCATTTCCTGCCTCATAAAACAACACAAATTTTATCAGCATGACCAAAAAGAAGGCGACAGCATTGGCGATTTCATTGCAACTCTGAGGTACATCGTTGGAGCGTGCGAATTCCTAAACATGGATGAAGCCATGAGAGACCAAGTGGTCCTGGGACTGAGAGATCTTATACTACAAGGTTGACTATTAACAAAACCCAAAATAACACTCAAGGAAGCAATAGAAGAGGCTACCGTAGCAGAAGCAACACAGAAATCAGTGGCCACCATGCAGAAAATGAATAAAGCACCACCGGAATCCCCTAAAAACACCACCACAATCCACCACAAGGATATTGAGTCCACATCGGAAGATGATGAGGAAGGTGAAGGGGTAAATCAACTCTGTTCAAAACAGGGCAGAAGGGACCAGAATGTAAAAAGGAAGGAATTTCATTGCGCCGGCTGTGAGGGGAACCATCCACATTCTGAGTGCCGTTTCCTAGATGCAACCTGCAAGCATTGTGAATGGCGGGGATATATTGCTAGGACATGCCGAGCAAGAAAAAACTACGGCTCTAGACAAAGGTGGAACACCCCCGAGAAAGAGGGAGAAGCAAACAGGGAGCCGTTGGAACCAAGACAATTGAAACAGGTGAGGAAAAGAGACAAGCAATGGAAGAGATGAAACACACCAGATGGTGACCATCGGACACTCCAACACGACAAATGCCAGGAAAGTCTATGTCCAGATAACCATAGAGGGCCAACCCTGTTGGATGGAAGTGGATTCAGGCTCATATTTGTCAATGGTATCATGGAACACTATAAAAAGACTGATACCAAACATAAACTGGGAAGAACTCGAAAGACAAACACTGACACTGAAAGACTACCAGGTAAACAAAATACCCGTAGTGGGTACTGGAAAATTCAAGGTAACATTCAAAAAATACACCAGAGTCCTTCCACTAACCATAGTCAACCGGAATCGGCCAAGCCTACTGGGACTCGAATGGTTTGCACCATTGGGAATCAAAGTCACAGGAATAAACAGTATCACTGAGACAGAGTGGGAAGAGGACCTGATGGAAGAACAAGGTGTGTTCGATGGAGAGCTGGGCAAGTACCGGGGGTCCCCAATTTCCTTTAATCTAAACCTAACCATAGCCCCCATAAGGTTAAAGGCAAGGCGGTTCCTTTCGCACTCAAACCAAAGATCGATGAGCAATTGGATAAATTCATCGCGCAAGGGGTTCTACAGCCAATTGACCATGCAAAGTGGGAAACATCAATTGTTACGCCAATTAAATCAGATGGGTCTGTGCACTTCTGCGGAGACTACAAAGCAACCCTTAACCATGTGCTCCAACAAAATGCATACCCAGTCCCAGTGGTACACCATCTGTTACATTCCCTTGGGGGGAAATCTTTGCAAAACTAGACCTTGCACAAGCCTACCAACAATTACCCATCGACCCCAAAACAGAAGCCCAGAAAATCATAACGCACAGGGGGGCATTCAAATGCAACTGATTACAGTTTGGTATCAGTGTCGCCCCAGGGGTGTTCCAGAGCTTAATGGAACACCTATTGCAGGGGATAACAGGGGTGGTGCCATATTTTGACGATGTCCTCATATCAGCCAAGGACAAAGAACAATTGCAGGACTGCCTAAGGTAAGTCCTAAGTAAATTCAAGGAGGCAGGACTAAAAGTAAAAAAGGAGAAGTGCCAATTAGCTGCCAGCAAAGTTGAATTCCTGCGATACCTTATAGACAGCGAAGGAATCCACCCCACAGAAAATAAAGTCAGAGCAATCAAGGAAGCCCCCAGACCCGCGAATAAAACTGATCTACAAGCTTTCTTAGGACTCATTAACTTTTATAATTCCTACCACAGAAAGCAACCATTGCGGAACCACTACACAGGTTGCTTGACAAGAAAGCAACCTGGGCCTGGGGGCAACAGGAAGAAACGACACTCCAGGAAATAAAAAACTTATCACATCAGATCACGTACTAATACAATACAGCGAAATACTCCTAATAATGCAACGCATCTCCTTTTGGCATTGGCGCTATCCTCAGCCACGTATTACCAGATGGGAAAGAAGCACCCATAGCATTCTATTCAAAACCGTGTCAAAGCTGGAGCAAACTACAGCCAACTAGACAAAGAGGCATTGGCTGCTGTCACCGGAATAAAGCGTTTCCACAAATATATCTATGGGAGAACTTTCACACTAGTCACAAATCACAAACTATTCCTGGGCATCATTGTAGGAAACAAAGCTACACCTTACATACTGCTACCCTGAATGACATGGTGGTCGGAATTCTTGGCTGCCTCCAACTACAATTTAACATACCAGCCTAGAAAGGACATAAATCATGCTGACACACTTAGCTGTTGCCCTCTACCTGACATTGAAGATGACCCAGCACCAACCACATTGAACCTTCAAATAGAGACATTAGAAAACCTACCCATAACAGCAGCAGACATCGCTAGAGAAACGACTAGAGACAAAACCCTGGCGCGAATTTTAAATTGGATAGGAAAAGGATGGCCAGAGACTGAGATCAACAAGATCGCCAAATCATTCCGGAATAGACAAACAGAACTCTCATTGCTGAACAGGTGCATACTATGGGGGGATTGGGTGGTCATACCGGATGTTTTAAGGAAAAGCATACTAGAAATGCTACATGAGGGACACCTGCGTATTGCAAAAATGAAACCCCTGGCAAGGAGTTATGTATGGTGGCCAGGAATGGATAAGGAGATAGGGGACTGGGTGGCAACGTGTATATGCTGCCAGGAATCTAGGCCAACACCCCCCACAGCACCAAAACATGAATGGGAAACACCAAGGGGACCATGGTCAAGATTACACATCGATTTTGCGGGCCCAACCAAAGGATACACATTTCTAATAGTCGTAGACGCTTACTCCAAATGGCTAGAGGTAAACATCATGCACTCTACCACGACAGAAGCCATCATTAGACAGCTCAGGAAACTTTTTGCAACACATGGATTGCCGGATGTAATTGTATTCGACAACGGGCCACTATTCACGGCAACAACATTCGAGGGATTTCTAGCACAACATGGGATAAGGCATGCACTGACAGCGCTGGGACACCCATCGACAAATGGTTGGGTGGAACGCATGGTAGGTTACACTAAGGAAACATTACAAAAGCTGGGGCCTGGGGACACACAAGAAAAGATAGAAAAGCTACTAAGCATAGAGCACATGTCTCCCAGTGCCACAACAAATAGAAGTCCAGCACAGTTACTAATGTGGAGGAAACTAAGATCACACCTAGACAGACTGCACCCCACATATAGCCCAGAAAAACCAGCAGACTCCTCCAGTAATTGCTGCACATTTCAAACAGAGGACCCAGTATACGCAAAAAACCTTACAGCGGAATTATTGTGGATACCGGCGAAGGTGGTGCAGATAACAGGACCCTGTTCATACAAGGTAGACACCACGGACAGGAGGAGCTGGAAGAGACGTATAGACCAGCTCAGATCTAGAGTTACGAAGGGCGACCCAAACCAACCATGGAAGAGAGGGAAGAATCTTCAAATATAACCATAGGGGAGGGGGGAAACCCCTTAAACAAACAAAACAAACCCAGGGAAGAGGGGGGAGACCCCTCAAACATAACCATAGGGGAGGGGGGAGACCCCTCAAACAGACAAAACACAAGGAGAGAGGGAGGTGGAGACCCTCCATGAGCAAGAACAATAACAGAACAAACCCTGGCAACTACAAACCACCAATAACCACTACTAACATTAGCCCCAGTTGGAAAACACAAGCACATACCTGGGACCAGGGAAGAAGGCAGATCGGGGAGACAGGAACAGGTCCAGAAGGATAGCAGGGAAGCAGCCCCTGGCGGGAGCGGCCAAGCCAACTCAACCAGCCAGGAAATTCCTGGAGGGAGCAGCATGGCTGACTCAACCTTCCAGGAAGAAGGACGGGAGGTACAACAGATCCTTCCAAACAATCCAGAGGCCAAACCATGTGCAGGTCGTCGGACCCATAAAAGCCCTGCCTATCTATGTGATTATGTACAGTAGTCGAGGCTCAGATTGGTTAGACTGGACCAGGTGGGGAGGGGTGTTATGTATTAACATACTCACCTGTAATTGGTTGGTCTGTGGCAGCAGGAAATTTGAAGAGCCATCACTGACCACAGCCACGAGCAGCCCGACTGTAAAAGGGCTGCTGCTGTTTCTTCGGCACTCAGTCCTAGAGTGAAGTAAAGACAACTGGTTACTATGCTGGTGTCCTGAGTCTCATTCCCGCGATCTAACAGTAATCCTAACACCTCAGCTGTATGCTGCTTCTATACTTGTTCCTGATCCCCTAATTTTCCTCTAAGGATGACAAAATCCTTGAGGGTGGGAGGGGGGAGAAAGTGGGTGAGAGAGAGAGAGAGAGATCCCATTTCAACACTTAAACAGCCACTGACAATTTAAGCCTACCTCATTTATAGGGAAAGCGATGTCATTAGGATGCATTTGGGGGGGGCAAATGCTTGTGCTGCACCATAGTTAGCCAATAAAGCAGAATATTTGCAGCTCAAAGTTAAAATGAGTGGTCCTTGCTGTTGTCTGAGCTTGGCAGCAAGTGCAGATGTTTCGTTATCCAAACTAGGTAACAGCATCTGTGCTGATTAATGAAATGTCTGCAAAAAAACCCAACTAAGCTCAGAAAGAACCAAGGACCCCTCAGAGTAGTTAACAATAAAAGTGTACAGAATGTACAATATACAAAAAGATCCTTGTCCATTGATGCTTGATTTTTTTTAGTGTTTGGAAAGGGTTAGGCCAAATATATAAGTCTGATCTGGTAGAGCTGTTTTTCCCAACTTGGCAATTTAAGATATATGGACCAACTCCATGAATTCCCAACTAGGCTGGCTGGAAAATTCTATGAACTGAAGTTCTTACATTAAAAATTTGTATTAAAAATTTGATGCACCCACTTACTAATTATGAAAAAAGCAAAAAAAAATAACAACAATCAGAAAGTATAGCTCAACACTGGATTTCAACCAGCCAGTCTTAGAAGGCCCCATTTACAAAGAATAGAGAGGGAATGAAAATAAAGGAGTTATTTTTCTATGTGACTGCACCTCCAGGGAAGTATTCTTGCAAGATTTCGCACATGAACATCTTCTGTTTTGATGCAAGAAGAAAGTGCATTCTCAAAGAGAACCCAAGTAATATAATGGGCCCAGTTACATACATTTTGTACAGGTGATCCTTGATTTAGGACCAAATTGGGACCCAAGTTTTGGTTATGAAGTGAGGCAGTCTTTAAGTGAATTGTCACAAGACTGAATCAAATTTTATGCCCAGTTTTCCATAGTTGTGAATCATCATCAAGAAATCATTCAACTGTTAAGCAAATCCAGTTTCTACCATTGATATTGTTGGAAACCAGCTGAGAAGGTTCCTAGTTGATCTATGTGTCTTCTCCAGCTTCGGACATCCATTGTGTTGAACCTGTAAGAACGGGGCCCTGTTACTTGGCCCACTTCGCCAGCACCATAGAGGTTCCCCTGTTAGGTTTTTAGCGTAAGCTGGATCGCCTGTTTGGAATGTCCGGCATTTGCTGGATAAATCTAGGGGTCTGTCTGGTTGTATGTGGGGTGTAATCTGTCTAATGGTGATCTCAACTTTCTTCCCATGAGTAGTTCGGCGGGGCTTTTATTGTTGCGCTGGGTATTATGTGCTGTATGCTTAATAATTTATCTATTTTCACTTGTGTGTCCCCTGGCCCCAGTTTCTGGAGGTTCTCTTTCGTGTATCGGACCATGCGTTGTGCTTGACCATTCGTCGATGGATGTCCAGGTGCTGATAGGGAATGCCATATCCTGTTCTGTGCTAGAAAACCCTCAAAATGGGTGGCCGTGAACTGGGGCTCATTATCAGATACAAGTATGTCCGGCAGGCTGTGTGTGGCAAATAGTTTCCTTAGGTTTCTAATGACTGCCTCTGTTGTTGTGGACTGCATGATCCAGCCATTTATGATATACATCCACAACGATAAAAAATGTGTGTCCCTTTACTGGCCCCATGAAATCAATATGTACCCTTGATCAAGGCCCCCTTGGTGTTTCCCACTCATGGTTGGGTGCCATGGGTGATGCTGGCCTGTGTTCCTGGCAAACCTTGCAGACAGATTCCCGTGTCTCTATTTCTTTATCCATCCTTGACCACCATACATTGCTCCTTGCCAGGGATTTCATTCTCACTATCCTCAGATGCCCCACATGCAACATTTCCATTATATCATCCCTTAAAATCTCAGGAATTATTACCCGATCCCCCCCAGTGCGCACCCTTTATTAATAGTTCCGTTTGCCTGTTCTGGAATGATTTGGTTTCATTGGCTTTTTCTCTCTCAGGCCACCCTCTCCCTACCCAGTTCAAAGCGCACACCAGAGTTCCATCTTTAGCTGTTGCCCTCGCAATATCAGTTCCTGTTACTGGTGTTCGGTGAAATGTTTCTATCAGGAGTATGGTTGTCACTGGCGCTGGATCCTCTTCCTGGATGAGTAGGGGGCATTGTTGGGTAGGGTAGGCATATGTCCTGGATGGGTAGGGGGCATATGTTCGGTGAAACGTTTCTATCAGGAGTATGGTTGTCGCTGGCGCTGGATCCTCTTCCTGGATGGGTAGCGGGCATTGACTCAGTGCGTCTGCATGGTCAATGTCTCTTCCTGGCCTATAGATTAATTTGTAGTCATAGGCAGCCAGGAATTCTATCCAACGAGTCACTCTGGGGGACAAAATGGTCGGTGTGGTTCTGTCCCCTGCGATGATGCCCAAGAGTGGTTTGTGGTCTGTGACTAGTGTAAACTTTCTTCCATATACGTATTCGTGGAATTGCTTGATTCTAGTGACTGCAGCTAACGTTTCTTTGTCTAGTTGGCTATAATTCCAGTTCTGTTTGGATAATGTGTTTGAGTAGAAGGCTATTAGGGCTTCTTTTCTGTTCAGTAAGATGTCGCTGATGATCACGGCGACCCCGAATGGTGATGCGTTGCAAGTTAATATTAATGGTAAAGTCTCATTGTACTGGATTAGTACGCGGTCTGATGTAATTATGCTCTTGATCTCTTAGAAAGCTGCTTCTTCTTTTTGCCCCCAAACCCAGGCTGCTTTCTTGTCAAGCACTCTGTGGAGTGGCTCCGCCACTGTTGCCTTCTAGGGTAAGAATACATGGTAAAAGTTAATGAGACCAAGGAAGGCTTGCAAGTCTGTTTTGCTTGTTGGCCTGGGGGCTTCTTTGATTGCTTTAATTTCCTTTCACTGTTTATTAAATAGCCCAGAAATTCTACCTTGTTGGCTGATAGCTGGCATTTTTCCTTTTTTACTTTTAACCCCACCTCTTTGAATCAGCTTAAGACTTCCCTTAAATGTTCTTGTAATTGTTCTTTGTCCTCGGCTGATATGAGGACATCACTGAAGTAAGGCACCACTCCTTTTATTCCATGCAATAAGTGTTCCATGAGGCTCTGGAATAGCCCCGGGGCAACACTAATCCCAAATTGTAGGCAGTTACATTTGAAAGCTCCTCAGTGTGTTATGATTGTCTATGCTTCCGCCATCTCAGCATCTACCAGTAATTGCTGGTAGGCTTGTGCAAGATCAAGTTTTGCAAAGATCTTCCACCGCCCCAGGGAGTGTAAAAGGTGTTGTGCCACTGGGACAGGGTATGCACTCTGTTGTAGTGAGCAGTTAAGGGTCACCCGATAGTCAGCACAGATGTGCAGAGATCCATCTGGCTTTATAGGTATGACGATGGAGGTTTCCCATTTTGCACGGTCTATGGGTTCTAGGATTCCTTGGAAAATGAGCTTGTCTAATTGCTCATCTATTTTTGGTTTAAGAGCAAATGGAACTCACCTTGCCTTTAATCTAACTGGGGCTATGTTTGGGTCTAGGTTAAAAGAAATAGGGGACTCCAAGTACTTGCCCAATTTTTCATCGAATACTTCCTGGAACTCCTCCATCAGGTTGTCTTCCCACTTGCTTTCTGTGATGCTGTGGATTCCGGTGAAATCGATCCCCAACGGCTTGAACCATGCGAGTCCCAGCAGGCTAAGCGGGTCCCAGTCAAGCACGGTTAATGGCAGGATTCCGGAGTAGTGTTGGAAGGTCACTAGGAATTATGCCAATGACTGGAATCTTGTTCCCTTGATAGTCCTTTAGGGTTATTCTTTGTTTGCTCAACTGGCCCTTTGTCAGGTTGGGAATTAGACTTTTGATGGTGTCCCATGATACCATCAACAGAAGAGATCCAGAATCCACTTCCATCCGACATTGTTTACCTTCTATTGTGACCTGAATGTGGACTTTGCCATGCTGGAGAGGCCCACTATCAGTCTGGTGCATTTTGCTCCACATTGTGGTTGACTTGTTGCTCAATCAGGTCTGGCTGAATTGGCTCTGGCGGTTCTTGGGTTGATTTTCTCGGTTCCTTGGAGGTGTGCCTTGTGTTGGCCTTCTGCTGCTTGGTTTGAATGCTCAGCATGCCCTCACAATGTCCTCTTCTACTCACATCATTGGCAGACGGCATCACAGAAACAGCATTCCGATCGGAGGTGATTTCCCTCACAGCCTGCACACCAAAATTCCTTCCACTTCTTTTCTCAGTTTTTCTGGCACCTTTCTGGGTGTAGTTGGTTCACTTCCTGATCGTCAGCTGATCCTGACTCAGACTCAAGGTCCTCATGGTGAATGGTGGCGGCCTCTTTCTGGGGGTGGGGTGCGGAGTCTTTATTCATCTCGCTCATGCCTGTGGCGGACTTCTAGGACACTTCTATGGCTGATGCTTCTTCGATGGCCTCCTTTAATGTTATTTTAGGCTTTGTTAGTAGGTGGCTCTGTAGTGTCAGGTCCCTAAGTCCGAGAACTACATGATCCCTCATCACCTCATCCACATTCAGGAATTCCCATGCTCTGGCAACGTCCCTCAGGCTTGCAGCAAAATCATTGATGCTCTCTCCATCTTTCTGGTCTCTCCAGTAGAACTCGTGTCTCTTGATTAGACTGGATACCGGTGGTGTGTAATGGACCCTCAGAATTCTCTCTAAATCTAGCCAGGCCATTGTTTTTACATCTCTTGAGGCTGCAAGAGCTTTAGCCATCTTGAAAACGGCGGGGCCGCAATGCGTGAGGAAAATGGCTCATTTCCTCTGTTCTGTAACGTTCATCAAGTCACTGCTTTCCAGGAACATCTGGAATCTATCGACATAGGATTCCCAGTCCTCAGTCGTCGGGTCGAACGGTGTGGGTGACGTATTGTTCCTGGCCATGTTGAGTTCTTTGTCTGGTTGGTTAGCCATGTGTTCATGGTCCCACTTCTCTCAGTATCCCATCCTCGTCACCCGTGTTAGGTTGTGGGCGAGAGATCACGCAGGAGGCTCAGATTGTTTAGCTTCTTTATTGCATTGTCCAGGACTGTTCCGGCAGCCATGGCAGCTCCTTTTACAGGTGAGCTGCTCACAGCTACAACCACTGATGGCTCTGTAAATTCCCACCATCATGGACCAACCAATCAGGAGTGACTATGTAAATATCTAACAAAATCGTTAATTATCTGGTTTCGTTGAGATTTACCTGAGTTCCTGGCATCTTCCCAAATATGGTGTGTTACTGTGCTTTCAAGTCTGCAATTCCTTCTTCTGTTCTGTCACATTAATTACTGCAGCTTGGTTTGTTTGGATTTTTAGTTATAGTTTGTATGTACTTTGTTTTCAGATTGAATTTCCTCCATTTAAAGACTGTTCCTGGGAGAATTTTTCTCCAGCCAAAGGTAACCTGGACATTGGGGGCAAAGTTGGAGCTAATAAAGGGACTCTTATTTGACTGTGTTGTTTTTGTGCCACACGCCAGGTTATCACACTAGGGCTTAGATCTTTTGATCTCCTAGGTCCTAGGTCCTTGACAAAGTGAGGGTCATTTATGCAGTTGTTTCCTCCCAGTTTGTATTTAGTGTTCTGATTTTTGTTGCCAATGTGTAAGACAGAGCATTTGTTGGTTGAGATTTGAAGATACCAATTGTTCGACCATTCTGACACATAATCAAGGTTGCTTTGTAGGGCAGTATTGTAAGTGGTGTTAAATAGTTTTACATCATCAGCTAAGAAGACTCAGTTGCTTTTAATATGATCGCAAAGGTCATTTATGTAAATTAGAAAGTGTGTGTCCTAGAATGCTGAATGAGAGTGGGGCAGTGGTGACCTTGGGGACCCCACTATTAACTGGTGCTAGGTTTGATAGAGCACTCCTTATTTTGACTACTTGTTGCCTGTTTGACAGGAATGCAGCTATCCATTTGTGCAGTGATCCAGAAATGCTGTAACAACTTAGTTTTAAACAGTAGTTTATTGTGTACCACTGAATCAAAGGCTTTGCAAAAGTCTATGTAAATTGGTCTATTGTTTTACCCTGGTCGAGTTGTGTAGTCCAAATGTTTTTGCAGTGTAGAAGTTGTAGATTACAGGACAAAGTTTTCCTGAAATTAAACTGTTTGTTAGAGAGTAAGTTGTTTGTCTCTTAGGGAGTGCCCTAAGTGGAGGTAATGGATTGGTTGATGATTGATTCCATGACTTTGCAGATGACACATCATGATGAGATTGGTCTACAATTTTCAGCTAGGCTGGAGTCTCTCTTTTTGAAGATAGGAATGACCATGGCTATAAAATACATATAAATATATAAAATTTATATTTTATATTTATATTTTATATTTATATAAAATATTTATATTTTATATCAATATAAAATACATTTGCTTTTTCCCAGAGTGATGGGATCCTAAAGTCCCTAGAAGAAGCCAACATGGGATTACCACCATTCAGTCTACAAATGAACACACTCCTATTGTCATTTTCCAAAATTAAAATCAAGTACCTAAAGATCAAGTTCTGACACACCCAAGTTGAAATTCGGCATTGCATGCACTCTGACATTTCTGCTAGAAATGTAAACCTGCAATATGATTGCCAGGCATATTTAATTTTATAACCCACTGAGAAGAGTTTGCAATCAAAGTCTCTTGCATATATAGTTCTTTCTCTTTTTGTAGTTTTCTATTCTATTTTTGAAATAACTTTCTTTTGTTTTTGTTTCTTCAGGTGCTGCTAAGGTAGAAGCAGGTAGGTGTTATCCTTCAGTGGAAAACCTTTCTGCAAAGGAAGAAATGGATATTAAATTGCATAAAACATTAGAGATTGTACAGACTTAACAGATCCAACCAATCTTCTTCAGTGACATTGTTAATGGCCCTAATTATTCTTCTCAGATATTCTGCTGACATACAATATAAAGACTCTCATGACCCACGGTTGACTGCTGATGACTACACAAATACATCCATGTGATTTTCCCATGGAAACATGGAAGGGATTCGTCTTTGACTTTTTCCATGACATTTTCTCAACTTCCCAATCTAGTTCACAGTATTGGATGTGCTAGTGGTTTCCTATGTAAATTTTAACTGGGGCCCACACATCACATTGACATGTTATTAATCAGAAACAAGCAAGATTTCTGCCTGTGGACTAGATGAATCCCAAAGTATATAATTTAAAAATATAATTTTGGATACTGATGATCCTGGTTATCAAATATAAAACCACTTTCTCCAATCTGATAGCCACTAGACATGTTGGAGTATAGCTTCATCACCCCCAGCTGTAACTGAAGGTACTCGCTGTCCAACACAGAAAAAAGGCTTAAATTGGTAACATATTAGGGGATTATTTATCAAATCTGAATGTGGACAACCAATAGCTCTAAGGCTACATCCAGCCCAAATCCATTTTTCCAGACTTCAGAATCCCTTCTAGGATGAATAATGAAAATTAACAATTTTGTTATTCCAAAACAAAATCACTGGACACCCTAAAATAGATTTGAGATTGTTTTAATAAACAAATGATAAAACTGAAAGAATAGAGAAACACTCACATGCCTCCATACCTGATGTAGTTTTGGCTATTTTGCACCAATGCCCTATTTTTGCAGCTCTGTGTCATTTTCCAAAGTTTTCTAGCACTGTTCTGTAGCATAGGCATTAGATTCTAACAGCATTCAGGCAAAATTTTCATGCATAATGTGGAATGTTAATAGAAATATTTCAAAGCAAATTAACATTAAAAGGGAAAATAGTAGAAATGTTTGCCAGTAGAAATGTTGTTGTATGGTCATAGTATTCTTTTTGCTGTAAATCTTCTTTCCTCCCAGCTTGTGGGCAGCCTGTGATATCACGGATTGTTGGAGGGCAAGCAGCTCTTGAAGGGACATGGCCCTGGCAAGTCAGCATTTTTCAAGCCAACGAACACATTTGTGGAGGTTCCCTCATCAGCTCCAACTGGGTAATATCTGCTGCTCACTGCTTCAATTTGTGAGTAGACATTAGAACATTCAACACTATGACACAGGCACTGCAGAGATTTGCTCCAGAGGCAGCTGGAAATTGGGCTGAATGATTCTGTCATCAGAGTTGTGGGTCTCAAGAAGTACAATCAAGCAACCGAGGAAAGGCAAAAGAAGCAGATTGTTGGGTGTGGTGGTTGATGGTCTTCTCATCAGGCAGAGCAACAAGACTGCCTCAGGCAGTAGTTGATCAAAAGATACTGAAGCTACTGTATAATGCCAGAAAAATAAACTGGGTCAGTCACACAGCCTTTCTGAAACTCCCCTAAATTAGCCAACTAGATGGAGGTAAGCTAGATCTTCCAATCCATTCAGCTTCTATACCAGGGTTGTCAAACTGGTGGCCTGCTGTCCAGCTGCATTACATGCAAGCGACACCCACTCTGGCTCCGCAAAGGCAAAAATTGTCACGATACGTTGTGATAGGTCACGTGACGCAATCAAGTTTGACACCCATCTTCTATACAGTAAATGGAAGTGGAGGGCTTGGCCTCAAACACTGATGTGGAAGCAAAGTGGCAGAGTATTAGAAAAGAGGAATACAGGTAGTCCTTACCTTATGACCACAACCGGACACAAATTGTTCAGTGAGAAATTTGTTAAGTGAGTTTTTGCCCCATTTTATGACTTTTCTTGCCATATTTGTTAAGTGAATCACTACAGTTGTTAAATGGCTAACAAGTTGTTAAGTCAATCTGGTTTCCCCATTGACTTTGCTTGTCAGATGGTTGCAAGAGGTGATCACATGACCCCAGAACACTACAACCATCATAAATGTGCATTAGTTATCAAGCATCTGAATGTAAATCACATGACCATGGGGATCAAAAGTATGAAAAATGGTCATAACTCACTTTTCTAGTAACTTTGAATGGTCACAAAGTGAACTGTTCTAAGTTGAGGACTACCTGTAGAAGAAAATAACCTCTCTTCATTTTTAAACCTAAGATGTCAAGCTTTGCAAAGTCTACCCAAATGCAATACTTTCTGTTTAAATCCGTGTTTCTCAACCCTGGCATCAACTTGATGCTAGCTGGGAAATTTTGAAATTAAACTTCATATATCTTAAAGTTGTCAAATTTGAGAAACACTGGTTAAAACTAAAGGCACCTTAAAGAGCATTTTGTATACTTTTATAGTATTTTACATATATAGTTTTAGCTTTTAATATTGTAAGTCTCCCAGAGTTACTCTGTGGTAAGTTAGGCAGCCAATAAATTTGATAAATAAAGTGAAAATATCCCAGAGAAAAGCAGATTCAGACTATTATGGTTTTTAAAAATAAAACATATTAACAAATATAACATGCAGTATTTCACTTCTTTCAGCAGACAGCTTTTTTTCTTTGGTTGTATTGAAGAGAAAAGAATCATAAATTGGCCCTCAATAATTTCTCATGTACAAGGATTCAGCATCATAGCTTGAATCCAGGGAGAGAACAACTTTATTGACTCTTTGCAAGAAATAATGGAATATCATAGACATTGATGATACATAAGAAAAGTTATTTCCTGAGTAGCAATAACCTATCCATGGCTTTGCAGTGGGGGAGAAATAGATTCCCTATGCACAACTGGATCCAGGAAACTTAATCCACTATCTTAGTTGTGTACAACAGTAATTTTAACTAGAGTTGATGAGTTTTTAGCTCCAAGGGTATGGGTCGTAGCGGCACAGGTTAGAGTGCAGTACTATAGGCTACTTCTACTGCTTGCTGGCTGCCTGTAATTTGGCAGTTTGAATCTCACCAGGCTTAAGGTTGACTCAGCCTTCCATCCTTCCGAGGTCGGTAAAATGAGGACCCAGATTGTTGGGGGCAATATGCTGACTCTGTAAAGTGCTTAGAGAGGACTGTAAAACCACTGTAAAGTGGTATATGTCTAAGTGCTATTGCTATTCACAAATATGTTTTCAAAAAATCAAGATAGCAATTCTGAGAGTGAAAATTCCTCTCATTTTTTTATATGGGCCATATAAGGAAGCATATAAAAAGTGAACTGAATTTGGATCAATCTGTCACAGTCACCATCTTGGGGTTTTTAGCCACATTCTGCAAACACTCTTGCAAAGGCTTATATTTCATTTTTGATTCTCAACTTTCAGTCCTGAAGCACGCTATGAAATACAGTTGGGTGCTTATAAACTCCTGGACCCTTCTCCTAATATGGTGACATTGGATGTTAAACGTATCATCTCCCATCCTGACTACAAGGAGGAGGCGGCCTCCAGTGGGGACATTGCTTTAGTGGAGCTGAATTCCCCAGTGACTTTCAACAACTATATCCTTCCCATCTGCTTGCCAGCATCTTCTGTGGAGTTTCCTGCAAATACAAAGTGCTGGGTCACTGGATGGGGACAGATTGGGTCTTCAGGTGAGGAAACCTGGAGGAAGCATGTTTAATTGTTCTCAAAGAGACCCAGAAGGCTGGGTTATGTGTGATGTTTGTTTGTTTGTTTGCTTGCTTGCTTGCTTCTTTCCTTGCTTCCTTCCTTCCTTGCTTGTTTTCTCCTTTCCTGGTGCCCAGCCATACACATCTTTATTTGGGAAAATAAAGCTGCCGAGGTTGCTTTTCCGGTGTGGGTTTTAAAGCCTTTCCATAGTCTTCCTCAACATGACTTGATGTGTGTTGGTTGCATCATAGACAGCAAAATCTTTATGAGAGTTGTCATGGAGTAAAGTAATGTGATCCATGGTGGTTCAATGGTTAGAATGCAGTATTGCAGGCTAATTCTGCTGACTGCCAGCAGTTTGATTCTCATAGGCTCAAAATTGATTCAGCCTTCCCTCCTTCCAAGGTCAGTAAAATGAGGACCTAGATTGTTGGGAGCAATATGCTGACTGTAAGCCATTTAGAGAAGGCTGTAAAGCATTGTGAATCAGTATATACTGTAAATCTAAGTGCTATTGCTAAACTGAGTGAGAAAGTCATCTCTATGAAAAGTTTGGTTTTACTGAATTTGTTTTAAATAAAGAAGACTAATAGAACTGGAGAACTAAAGAATTTAGGTGGTGTCTATCAAATGAATCTATACATGGAGAGGTGGTAAAGAGAATAGTAGATTTCAAAGTACAGATGAATTGCTTGCACTGACCTGGAAATGGTTAGAGTACTAGTTTGGAAGAAGCTTTTTGAGGTATCATTGAGGGCAAACTAATGAAAGTCTTTTTTAAATACATCTGTTTAAAAAAATGGGGAGTACAATTTTTCATGACTCCAACTATATACAATAACGAACAAGATTACACAAGTGGCAAGATATATTCCACACATAAGTACACATTATAAACCTGCTCAGATGTTGCTGAAATACATTAGATTTCCCAGAATCAGTCATCTTCCTGGTTGGGACTGCTAGGAGTTGTGGTTTAGCAACATCTGGAAGTCTACATACTGTAGATAGATCTGTTGTCTTTGCATTCTGGGAATGAAAATTGTCCCGTTTTTCTCTTCTACAGTAAACTTGGCATCACCCCAAATCCTTCAGGAACTGGAAGTACCAATCATAGATCGCAAGACCTGCAACGATCTCTATAACATAAGCAAAAAATTTCAGTTACAAACTGATTTTGTCAAAGCTGATATGATCTGTGCAGGGTACAAAGAAGGTGGAAAGGATGCCTGCCAGGTAGGATATTCTGAAATCTATTCTTTAGAGAGTCAAAATGACACGCAAAGATAAATACTGGACAACTAAAAGAAAGTTGTATAGGTATCTTCACGGTTATGGAAGGAGTTAAATGTACTAGGCATTTGTTAAACTGATTCAAAAGACCAGGAGTGCAAAAATATGGGCCACAATTTCTTTGGAGTTCTTCAGGCTAAAAGTAACCTGTCTACCTCTCTTCAATGATAAAACTTTTTCAAATACATGCTGATCTTCCTGAACATGAAGAGAGAAATGATCACTATTCAAAGTGATATTAAGTAATATGATCCATCAGGATCTCCCTCTTTTTGAGTAGGAAATTGTGGGGAGGAGGGGTCATAGAGAACAGGTGCCTTGAGGCAAAATGGATAACTTCAATCTTGAAAAGCAAAAATGGGCTTGGCCTTACCACTTCAAGAGTGGTCCTTGAAATGCAATGCAAAGCTTGCTGTGACCCTCAACCTGATGGAAAGTATGAGGTCCTGGTGAAGACACAATCAGCCATGGAGTCTTTCTTTCCTATCTTAGAAAAGCCATCCTCTAATGATCAGTTCTCTTTTACCCTCTGGAAGAGCAAAGGGAAAACAGGTTCCAACCAATTGAAAAAAAATCTTAATCAATAACCATGTAAGTTTGGGAGTGTGGGGCAGTCAGTCATTCAATTTCATATACCTAGAAAAAAGCTTTATTAAACTTGGTTATGTTAATTTATGAGTAGGCCATCCTGCTGTAATCATACAATATGCTTAATCTGTTTAAAGAAATAACCTTTTTTACAATACAGAATTATAAAAACATCAAAGGGGCTGGGTTAGCATGATACAGAATGCAAAGCCACAACAACACTCAGCCAATATAAAAGTTTTAATATTAGGAAATTAGGAAACTATTATAAAAGCTTAAATATTAGGAGTATTAGGACCTTGTAAAGGCCATGAGAGGCTTAAGGGCACAGTGGGGATATAATGGTATGTGGGAGACAGGAGGAACAATCACAGACCAGGCAATAATCAGATAAGAGGCAGCTAAACCCTCTGAATAAATGGAGCATGACAAGTGTCTCAGAAGGGACCATGGAGAAGAGATGTACTTCCAGATTGAAAGATTGTTAATGTAACCTTACAATAAAAATAGTTTGACCTCCTGGGTGTGCATCTTGTCTAGGCTATTTCACAAGGATGACAGGATGAAAGTAGTTTTGGTGTACATCACTTCCCACAGCTGCTTTAAGAAATTGCAGACATGGGCCACATCCACAGCCTTCATGTTCCAAGGCATTTGGGAGGATTCAAATTCACAGTGCAGCTTAACATATTGTCTGTATTATTCCCATCATAATTGAGGGACAGCAATATATATAATCTCTGGCACATTCCACCTCACAATCAACTTTGGCAACAAGGTTGAAGGCAGAAATTATTACATAAGTGAGTACTTTAATATTCATTTTTACTATCAAATTTTGGAATTGTTGAGATGCACTTTTACAAAATGACCTGAGATTTTTCAATTATATTTTTTACAGCATCTGTAAACAGAGATTGGATTTCTAAAAGTTTAAAACAGATGAAAAGTGTAGTCCACATCCAAAAGGATGCATGTGGTACAATGGAGATCAATTGCTGATTGACATCAAGATTTGATATGTACTTACTCATGCCCTCAGTGTTCAATGGGGTTTACTAATCTACTCAGAAGAGGAATCATTAACTAATCTGTTCTCAGGAATTTCACTGAGAGCAAAAACAAATATAATAAGCATAATATATGCCAATAATTTTGCAATCTTCCAAAAATAATAAATGTCAATAAATCCATTCCTTTTCAGTAGAATATACCATAAAATTCTGTTCTAATTCTTCCCACTTTTTTTTCAAATGAAGAAAACTTGCTAGCTTTAAGAAAGTTGAAGTTCTCTTTCAATGATATATACAGGTTCTCATCTTACAAGGTATTATTTCCCATCAGCAAAGTTGATAGTTATTTTGAAAAATATTTTAAAATTAAAACTGGTATGCTACCATCAACAAAATTATGATATAGTAAGAAAAAAAGGACATGATTTGTTTCAAGTTATATAAAATTCTTCGGATTCTTCAAATTAAACTACATCTTGCCTCCTGACTTCATGGGAAAATCTTGGTAGTTTCTTGGCAATTTCCCTTGGCAGGGAAGATGGCAAGTCTCTTTGTTAAGACTTCCTGCATTGGCACTCACAGGGCCATCCATCCTCCAGCCTTCCTGCACTATCACCAGATTCTCCAAGGCTCCCCCACTCCGCACTTCCCGCAACTCACATGCAGGCACCCTCTCAAGGCCTTCCCCAGCCTCATTCACCTACCCCCCAAAACACTCTACCTCCCTGTGCTCATTACCTAGGACCCACCACTTTTCACTTAACCTGCATGTCTTGGGGTTACAACAATAACTGGTACTGCTTGGATTACTATCACTAAATGATACAGTCCTGTGACATCGCCCTTTACAAACACATCACTTAATGACAGCGATTCCAGTCCTAATTACCACTGTAATTTCAAGGACTACCCGCAACTAAAAAAAAAACCCACTTGAAAATGTCACGGGTGTTTTGCATAGCAGCTCTTTCCATGAATTAGGTCCATATGAAGTAGACAGAGTTGGAGAAACTCTCAGAATGATGCCATTTAATTCTCTCTCTTTACACATGGCCCAGTGTGTCACTTGCTGGCCAAACACCAGGCTTTAGCTAAGGTTTCCTCTTGTGTTTGCTGCCCAGTGCACTCCTCATATGAACACGAGCCCTGATATGAATATTAGGCCTGGGAAAGATTGCCATATTTTGCCTAAAGGTGCTTTAACATCACACAAATGTGATTGCCTCCACTGAGGTGCAGTTTTAGTGCTATGTATCTCATTGAGAGCCAACACTCTGCATTATTTTTAAAGAGATCCCTCAGCACATCCCAGTAACCGGAAGAAGTTTCTATGCCAGTCCAGAAGCAAAGCCAAGAGAAG